>NC_043000.1:92194375-92239375 GCF_006345805.1 Octopus sinensis
TACAATGTTTATGTTTGTGTATTTCAGATTTTCAGTTACATCATCCTGTTACATTATGTTGGAATTTAAGCACCTTCATGACATGATAACCATGTTATCAGCTGGAGAACTTACTGTGGGCACTAACTGATTTTTAAAAAAATCCAAATTTCTAACTATATAACCAAACTCACACTACAGATTGGCTAATAAAGCAATGCTATCCTGTGCATGCAAAGCAATGTTTCAAATTCACACACACCAAAAACAGAGAAGCCAGCTCACAACACCATTTCTTCCAAGATTTCCTGAAGAAGAAGCTCTAATATTGCTATATAAGATAAAAGTGCAAATCATCAGCTTGCACTGTTTCTTATAACTTGCATTGTTTTGGCTAATAAAATGTACAACCATTTATATATATATATATATTATATATATATATATGTATATATATATATATATATATATATATATGTATGTGTGTATATATATATATATGTATATATGTATGTGTGTATATATATATATATATGTATATGTGTGTGTGTGTATATATATATATAATATGTATATAAATATATATATATGTATGTATGTATATGTGTGTGTGTGTGTGTATATATATAATAATATATATATATATATATATATATGTAGAGGCACAATGGCCCAGTAGTTAGGGCAGCAGACTCACAGTAATAGGATCACGGTTTCGATTCCCAGTCCGGGTGTAGTGAGTGTTTATTGAGCGAAAACACCTAAAGCTCCACGAGACTCTTTTGCCACAAATTTCTCTCACTCTTTTTTCTGTTGGCCTGCTCACTTAGCCAGTGAGGTGATGTCATTTCAAGACTAAAACAATGCAAAGTGCATTGTGACCAGCGATGTGTAGCAAACATCTGATAGCCTGGTCAGTCACAGTGATCATGGTGATATATATATATATATATATATATATATATATATATATATATATATATATACATACATAGATACATACATGCATATGCATATTTTTAATTAATTGGCTAATTTAAAAAATTTTTCAACAAGCTAAGTAATTCTGGCACCAGCATCTTTGCTGGCATTGTCAATCAATATATCACTGATGTGGAGGTGAATCACTGCTGTTTCTAGCAGTTGTGTGTTCATCATTGATAAGACAAAACAAGTTTGATATCATATGATCTGGTGGTCTCAGCATGTGATATAAATGAGAGCACATTTTGCACCAAATGCCAATATAAGAGCTTCTCCCATGACAACTACTACAGTATAGTTTGTACTAATAGAACATCCACGTTTAAGTGGGGATAAATATTAACTCTCGATATTAATATTACCACTGTTGCTAACACACACACGCATGTGTGCACATGCATGCACGCACGTGCACACGCACACACACACACACACACACACACACACATGTATATATGGCTTGATTTTTGTATCTAGGTCCAAGTTTATATTTCCATCCTGCAACTTAATAGTTTGACAAGCAGAGGTTGATAAAATAATACCAGATTATTAAATAAGGATTGGGGTTGATGTGTATATACATAAATACATGCATATATATATATATATATATATATATATATATATATATATATATATATATATATATATATATATATACTTGTCTATCTGTGGAATAATTAATCTATCTATTTCTCTCTCTGTCTACCTATATAGCAATCTATCTATCTGTCTGAATCTCTAGTTGTTCATCATCTATCTACTTGTACACAGAAAACGTGCAACTATGCTCTTTTTTAATATAAACAAATCCACACAAATGGATTTATGATTTATATTTTCCCTTATTCTTTCAGTCTACAATCATGGATTTTTTTCTTATTGCATTTTTTAAATCTACGTATATTTTTTCCCCAATTTAATTTTTCTTGTTTATCCTTGAAATATAACTTACATAAAAGCATCAATACATCTTTAAATAAATTTACCTTCCATTTAAGAAGGTCGTTCATAAAAATGGTGTAAGACTTGGCAACATGGTTAAGAATTTAGATTTGCAATCACATATATTATTGGTTTGTAGGAACCCAGTATACAGCAACTCATGCAACTGTCTTTAGCCACAGACTCAGGCCAACTCAAGCTTTACTAAATTTAGTTGTTCCATGGCACAAATACACATACACATACCACACACACACACACGCACACACACACACACATACACACACGCACACACACACACACATACATATATATACAGCATGCTTCTTTCAGTATCTTTTACTAAATCCACTCACAATGCTTGGATTGGTTGAAGATACTTGCTCAAGGTGTCATGCAGTGATTCTGAACTTGAAACCATTGGTTGGTAGACAAACATCTTCACGATGCAGCCATAACTCAGTGTGTGTGTGTGTGTGTGTGCACGCGTGCATATGTGTGTATGTTTGAATGCATATGCATGATAGTAATCAACGTGTATCACTGTCATACAAACATTGTCATTAACTTCCAATGTTCACTGTAAACATGCCTGGACATGGGGAAATATTAACTTTCTTGGAAACAGGTGATGGTTAGCAACAGGAAGAGCATCCACTCAGAAAATCTGCCCCAATAAATTCTGTCTGATCCATGCAAGCATGAAAAAGTGGATGTTAAAACGATGATAATGGTAGTGATGACAATTACGACATTGACAGTTACCATAATGAATGTGGCGATGGCAAGGGCAACAGAGGTGGCGATGGTGACAGAGGTGGTGACAGGGAGAATGTTGATGACAATGAATATATAATAAAGTATCTTTAAAAGAATCTTAGACATTAATTAACTGTTTACTTTACGGATCATTACCATTAAATGTTATTTGTTTCTTAACAACTGCTGCAGATTCTCGCAGAAGTTGCTAGTCTGAAGGAAATGGAGGAAGCACAAAGATCATATACAAGCTTCTTATTCTTTACAGTGAAAGAGAGAGTGAGAGAGAGAGGGAAAGGGAGAGAGGGAGAGAAAGGGAGAGAGGAGAGGGAGAGCTAGATAGAAGCAGAGAGGGAGAGAGACAGACACAGAGAATGAGAGTTGAGAGGGAGAGAGAGAAGGAGAGAAAGAGAGAGAAGGAGAGAAAGAGAGATAAGGGAGACAGAGAGAAGGGGAGAGAGAGAGGGAGAGAAAAGGAGAGAGCAGGAAAGAGGGAGGAGAGAAGGGGAGAAAGAAGGAGAGAGAGGGGAAGAGGGAGAGAAAGAGAGAAAGGGAGAGAGAAGGAGAGAGAGGGAGAAAGAGAGAGATGGAGAGAGAGAGAATCAGACAAGACAGAGACAAAGTTACAGAAAGTGACAGAGAGAGAGAGACAGAAAGATGTGAGATAAAGTTGACAAAGACCTGCTGAATCTGTTTTATCAGACGTTTTAAATCAGCAGTCTTTGGTAATTCCATTGCTTATCTGATCTGGCAGGTAAAAGACTGGACAATAAAATAATTGGAATCATGCTGATTTGAAGAGAGAAGGAAAACTGTTGCAGTATCTGATTATTCTGAAGTTGGTAATTTAGTTTAAATTTAGATTTATTTCAAATATATTTTCATTAACTGCTCTCTAAAGGTTTCATGCTAAATAAAAGAACTTATCATTATCATTATTATTATTAACATATTACTAGCAGTATCGCCCAGTGTTGCTTGGGTTTGTTTTGACCCTTTAAAATTGGAATTTTTGAAAAGTAAAAATTTTGCATTTTGTAGCTTGCTATTCTCTTTAAGTGAACATTTTTCTGGTTGAAATACACCAAAAAATGGCGACACAGCAGTAAGAAAATCGTAAAAAATAGGGATTTTCATCGAAAATAAGCACCTTTTTGATGTAAATAATTTTTGGTCTTAACATGGTCCAATTTGAATTTTATCATACTCTCAATTTTGGTCAACTAGTGCCGCAGGGTCTCAGAGGAGATAGTGTTAGTTGAAGGTTACCAAACCTGCTGCACACAGACTACTTCAGCTTAATATATATAGATTAATAATCTTATTTGTAAGGTGGTGAGCTATAAGAAACTTTAGCGCGCTGGGTGAAATGCTTAGCGGTATTTTGTCTCTCTTTACATTCTGAGTCCAAATTTCGCTGAGGTCGAAACTGCCTTTCATCCTTGCGGGGTGGAGGGGGTCGATAAATTAAGTTGCCTACTGGGATCGATCTAGTCGACTGGCCTCCTCCCCAAACATTTCAGGCCTTGTGCCTAGAGTAGAAAAGATTATTATTATTAGTGGCAATCTGGCACAATCAGTAGCATGCCTGACAACATGCTTAGCAATATATTGTCTCCTTTTACATTCTGAGTTCAAATTCTGTTAAGGCCAACTTGGTCTTTTAATTCTTTTGAGGTCAATAAAATAAGTATCAATCAAGTACTGGGGTCAATGCAATCAAGTTGTCTCCTCCCTCAAAATTTCAGACCTTGTGCCTATAGTAGAAGCACTTACTATCATTATTAAAATGCTGGAGTAGCAGAATTGTGAGCGAGTAGGTGACATTTCTTCTGGCTCTTTATGCTCTGATTTTGAGTCCTGCTGAGGTCAACTTAATCATTCTGTGGCCTATAAAATAAAGTAAAAGACTGGGGCCAACAGTAACCCTTAAACCTTTCTCTTAATGTTGCTGGCTTTGTGCCTAAATTTGAAACTATTATTATTACACTAGTGTATGTCTCCTCAAATCTCAAGAATTTTTCTTAAGATTCTAGGAGTGGTGGTGTGGTAAGTAACTTACTTACCAAACACATAGTTCTGGGTTCAGTCTTCTGCATAGCACTATACTATAACCTCGGGCTGACCAAAGCTTTGTGTGTGTCTGTGTTTGTTCCCCCCAAAATCACTTGACAAACGATGCTGGTGTGTTTACGTCCCCATAACTTAGTGGTTCGGCAAAAAGAGTACTAGGCTTACAAAGAATAAGTCCTGGGGTTGATTTCCTCGATGAAAGGCGGTGCTCCAGCATGGCAACAGTCAAATGACTGAAACAAGTAAAAGAGTAAAAAGTATAGGATGTACTTTTCTGGAGGTTGACAATGTGTTTCGATCCCACTTTCTTTCAGTCTTTTAGATAGCACTTAGGGTGTTGTGCCTAGTGTACCTATTACTACAGGAATAATCATTGTCTTGATCTTCCACAGGCTCATCAACTCTCTGGCTAGTTCCTGGTATTTCTCAGGTTTTTCAATTCCTTTGGTATCAACTCTGCCATCATATTGGATTGCAGCATCTTTGAACATACACTGTTTGTTTATTTTGTCCTCTATAATCATGTTTGATATCCTTGCCACAACAGTATGGGCTGTCTTTATGGTGATGTCCCACAAAATCCAGTAATTCCCTTTTTCTGTCACAACCTCTGGTTGGTGATCATATCACTTTTCTGTTGTTTTGAAGCCACATACTTGACTAACATCCAATTACACTCTTTTGCGTACACAGTCATGTCTGCACTTATACTCCTTTTGTGCTAGTGTACTGCAATCATTCAAAATGTGATTGATGCTTTTGTCTCCTTTCCTGCAAATTCTACATTCGTTGTTTGACTAAGTTTTGTCAATCTTTGCCTTTAGCAGATTTGTTCCTGAGCAGCAAGTGCCACCTGACTTGCTCCCATGCTGGTGGCACATAAAAAGCACCATTCAAGCATGGTCAATGCCAGTACCACCAGACCGGCCCTCGTACCAGTCACACATAAAATCACCCACTACACTCTGAGTGATTGGTGTCAGAAAGGGCATCCAGCAGTAGAAACCTTGCCAGCTCAGATTGGAGCCTGGTGCAGCCTTCTGGCTTGCCAGTCCTCAGTCAAACCATCCAGTATGGAAAGCAGACATTAAACGATAATGATGATGTTTCCCATTTCAAGCTCCCATCTATTGACCAAAGTCAGTGGGCTTCACTTCCAACATTTTTCATTTGTTTCATGAATTGGCCATGCAGTTTTATTTCTTTCCATTTGTTCATTCTGTTGTTTTACCTTTTCTCTTTGAATTCTTCTACTGTTTTAGTCATCTTTTGAGTATCTCGTTTCTTTTTTGTTTTTTTTTTGTATCTCTGGCTGCCAAAAACATTCTATTTTTACTCTGTAAATATTCTGCTCAGTACCACATATTTGCTTGTCTATTGCTTGACCGTAACCAGTTGAGCATGTCCCTAAAAGGATAATGATATGTGCATTACTGACTATGAGCAGAAGTGGTAGATAAATTCAGAAAGAACTGAGGTAGAATTTAACAAAGAACAAAGAAAGCTGTAAAAGAATGCTGCAAGGAATCTGATCTGAGCATCTTACATCATTGTTCTAGCATCCATTTTCCCTAGCACACATGGGTCAAACAGAGTTTATTGAAGCTGATTTTTGCTATGGCTGGATTTCAATTATGTTTCCTTACCTCTTACCTGTTTCCAAGTAAGGTTATATTTCCCCATGGCCAGACATGTTTTTGCAGTACAATGGAAATGAACAACACTGATTGCATGATGGTGATAATCATTTTCAACTTCCACATGATGCTACAAAAGACAAACAGAAACACATACACTCACATACAAGCACATATGAATACACATATACACACATATGCACATATATATTTGATGGACTCCTTTCAGTTCTCATTTAACAAATCCACTCACAATGCTTTGGTTGGTTCAGGGCTCCTGTAAAAGACGCTTGCTCAAAGTACCACACACTAGGACTGAACCCCAAACCACACAGTCATCATATAAACAAATTAGACACATCAAATGTTAAATATATTAAATAAATCACATACAAAATATGTATATATGTATATATGCAGAACGAGAGAAAGCAAAAGGTGGAAACTTTCATATCTCTTTTACTCTTTTACTTGTTTCAGTCATTTGACTTTGGCCATGCTGGAGCACCGCTATTGAAGAGGTAGCAAAACAATGAAAATTTTAGAAAAAAATTGATAAGTAAATGAGTGGAAATCAAACCAGTGTTAAGTAATAAGGCACAATCAAACCAGTGTTAAGTAATAAGGCACAAAAAGAGAATGACTCCCCAGACACAATAATATATGTATATATATATATATATGTATATCAAAAATTCTATTATCAGTTAGCAAAATTCATATATATATATATATCTTTATATATATAAAACTGAGAATGTGTGTCTGTCTGTCTGTCTGTCTGTGTGTTTCTCTAAAACTTGAGAACTACACAACCAATTTCATTCAAATTTTACACATGCCTTGCTTGGGGTCCAAGTAGTTTCATGGGCAAAAAAAATGTTCAACTTCTTGCCTAGAGCGAGCCCATAGCAATATCATATCTTCTCCACTATTTCAGTATTACATGTTAAAAGTGAAACAAAAACATTTCTCTATTTTATGTCAGATACTTTCACTTTAACAATAAAAATAATAATAACAATTGAATTATATGTAGTAAGTAATAATTAAAATCAAACTAAAGTATAATATAATCGTAACATAACAAAAGTAAAAATAGCAATTGGTATAAAATTGCATCAATGACTTGAACTTGAATAAGTGGTTTCACATGAATGGGAATAAATTAAAAATAAAATTAGCGTGCAGAAATGGAATAGTCCAGATGGATAATAAAAAATTAAATTAAAGAAAAGACTATTGTCTATAAAGTATACAATGTAGAGAAAAAATAAGATTTGAACGCATGGAGGAAAGCACCATCGAAAAGTGTCTTGGTGCAACTATGAAAGATATCTAATCAGAGGCGGTAAATTCGCCACAATAGAAGCAAGGTTCGAGTCAACGGAGCGTGCAAGGGAGTACTCGACTCGAACTTGCAAAGTGGAAATATTTTATTTTTACCTTTATATCTGGAACGTAGGACGTCCCGGAAAAAAATTTTAAATGCCCCCCACCCCCAGAAGTAGAGTTAGGCTGGATTGTAGCCATACTTCTATACAAGAAGGAGGATAAGATACAATTGATCGAAATTACAAGAGACGGGCTAACAATTCCAGTCTGTTATATATTTTGAGTATTGTTATCACTAGCGATATCAAGATGTAACTTTGTATTTTATGTGTAGATGTATATATATAGATGTACATGTAATATGTACACATATATATACACATATATACATGCACTAGCACTATGACCCGGCAACGATGGGTCTTTAATGCTAGTATATATATATATATATATCTATATAGCTCTTCATCAGAAATATAGAAAAAGTCCAAAGAAGGGAAGACGGAGAAAGAAAATCACCAACGATATATGTATATATATATATATATGTGTGTGTGTATGTATATATATATATATATGTATATATGTATGTGTGTATGTATATATACATACGTACATACACACATATATATATGTATGTATGTATATGTATATATACATACGTACATACACATATATATATGTATGTATGTATATATGTATGTGCAAGTGTGTGCGTGTGTATACACGACAGGCTTCTTTCAGTTTCTACCTAATAGCAAATTCACTCACAAGGCTTTGGTGGCCTAGAGCTATAGTAGAAGACACATGCTCAAGGTGTCACACAGTGGGATTGTACATGGAACCATGAAGCTGCGAAGCAAAATTCTGAGCTACACAACCACTCAACAGGTTCAGTAACAATTTAACCGACTCAAAAAGATGAAAGGCAAAGTTGACCCTTGTAGGATTTGAGCTCAGTGCACAGATATTCAGAGCAAATAGTACAAGGCATTCAATATGCTGCTCTAACAACTATGCCAATTCATGTTTGGGTTGTATTAGACCTTGAAGCTGACCCCAAGTGGAATTTGATCTTAGGATCAAAGTGGCACGAGACTTAAATACTATAATATATTTATCACCCAGCACTTGGCTCTATACGCCGTTTTTAAAACTGCCCTTTCACTGTTACAATACATTAACAAAAACAAAAGGAATCAATCCACAGTCTCAAGAAAGTCGTTCGATGCCAAATTCTTCAATATAACCATTTTCAATGAAAATCATTAACAACAAGACAAAAAGAAAAATGGAAAAAACCCCACAAAAAACTAAACTGTAAGTGAGAAAATGTGTGTGCATGGATGTATTTGTGTGTGTTTGTGCATGCACATGAAGGTTTCTTCTCTTTTTTTTACTTTCGTAAAGTTATCCTTCATTTATATTTGTTGTTGTCAGCAAATAACAAACACAGATTTTTTTCATTTTTTTTTTTGGAATTTAAAAAATTTTTTCTATTTTTTTTCTTTTTACCTTATTCAAAATTTTTTTTTATTATTTATTTATTTGTTTATTTTTTACCCTTTCTTATTTGGAATTTGGCCAGAGGTTTAATTACAAACACCGTTATGTCTGTGTATCTGCAGTGTGCTTATGGGAGTTTTGGTTTGTGTACGTCTATCTATGTTGTGTGTTAGTCATCTATGTATGTATTTGGGATTTGGGAGAAATACGTGTGTGTGTGTGTGTTTGCTGTGTGTTTGCTGTGTGCATGTGTATGTCTTTGTGCTTTTATGTATGTATCCAAATTCAGAGTAGCATATATGTGTATGTGTGTATGTGTAAGGTGTTCAGTCTGGATATACACAGACAGAGAAACAGCAAGAAAGAGAGAGACAGACAGTCAGACACAGACAGAGAAGGAGAATGAGAAAGAAGGGATAGAATGCAAGATATGGATAAATTGGCCTCTTCAAGCAATGGAATAGATTCCAATAAAATAAAGTAGAAATGCATTGATTTTCATTTATTTCTGTCGTTTTTTCCCTCCATTTTTCAATTACAAAAATAAGCTTAAATAACGAATATATTCACAAAATAAAAAAACTTACTAAAGATCAAAATTACAAATACTAGTGAAACACAGATACTAGCATGCACACATTCATGTATACACATACCTATACACACACACACACACACCTATACATATACCTATGTACATACATATATATATATATATATATATATATATATATATATATATACCAATATCTATATCTATCTATTTACATTCACACACATAGACAGATAGATATATGCAATCTTTTATTTGTTTGCCATTTGACTGCGGCCATGCTGGAGCACTGCTTTTTAGTCAAAGAAACCGCCCCCAGGACTTATTATTTGTAAGCTTAGAACTTATTCTATTGTTCTCCTTTGCTGAACCACTAAGTTACAGGGATGGGATGTAAACATACCAGCATCAGTTGTCAAGCAATGGTGGGAGGACAAACACAGACACACAAACATAAACATATATATACATGATTGACTGCTGGCCACTAAAGCTTTTTTATTCTCTCTCTGTTTATTTTCTCATGATCCTTTCTGTTGAAGAGCTTAGGCTTGAAGCATAAAAGACTTTCTCACCTTCCCAAGCATTAAACTAATACACCTGTTTGTTGTGTACACATGTGTATTCATCTTGTTTTCTGTAAATTCTAACTATATATATATATATATAATGATATATTATGTTAGTAAATTAATATATTATGATATATTAAATACATTATAATATAGGTGGCTATAGCAATTCAAACCAAAAAGTCAAAATTCATAAAGAAAAGTGCAAAATAGCACCTGCAGCTTTTAGAAATGGGAGCATATACATATAACAAAAAAGTCTCTCATACAATACAAAATCCAGGAAATATTGCACATCTGCAACAGAAGTTGGATACAATACACAGGTCGGCTGAGGACAACAACATGTAGTTTAATGCAGGAAAATTCCAAGCCCTGCACTACCAGTACACAAAGCTCAACGACATGCAAACAGGATACGCTGGCATAGGAGGAACTGCAATCGCTGAACCAAAATCAGTGCATGACTTGGGCATTGGCATGCGCAATGATGCATCTTTCCAGATGCATATTAATTTGATAATAAAATGCATACAGCTAGCTGGATGGATTCTCCAAACTTTCAAAGTGAGAGAAAATGAGACAATGATGGTCCTTTGGATGGCATATATCCTCAGCCACTTGGACTACTGGTCCCAACTATGGTCACCACACAATACAAAATTAATGGCAGAACTCGAAGTGATCCAATGAAGCTACACAAAGAAAATCATCTCAATACAACATACCAGCTACTGGAAAAGACTGAAAGAGTTAAAACTCTTCTCCCTAGAAAAAAGGGAGGAAAATATGCAGTGATATACATTGGGAAAATCTTGGAAGGCCTTGTACCAAATTTTGGCACTGAAAGTTACGCAAACAGCAGAACAGGGCACCATTGCATAACGCCAAAGATCACAGCATCACCATCAAAATACAGGACTAGATACTACAACACCTTTGGTTTCAGGGTCCCACAGCTCTTCAATATCCTTCCAAAATGCCTGAGAGACCTGCATGGTGTTGATGTAAGTGTCTTCAAAACAAAACTGGATCTCCTCCTGTCAAGGATTGCAGCTGAGCCTACTTCATAGGAAACATAGATGAGGGCAGTAACATCAAACTCCCTCATTCATAAAATGCTACATATCAGAGGAGGTTTCAAATAATAGCATAGTACAGCCAATATGTGTGTGTGTGTGTGTGATATGTTCCAAGTGTCAAGCTGGCAGAATTGTTAGCAGAAAATGTGAACCATCATTTCGTCCATCTTTATGTTCTGAGTTCAAATTCTGCTGTGGTCTACTTTGCCTTTCATCCTTTAGGGTTGATAGATATGTACCAGTCAATGTAATAACCAACTAGCCCTTTCCTTAGCAAATTTCAGACATTATGTGTCTTGTAGAAAAAAAGAATGGTAACTAATATATTCCATACAGACCTGCGATGCACATCATATGAGCCAAGGAATGTGTTATTTAAAGGAGTCTTTGGCTTGCTAGAAATAACAGCTAATTCTTTATTGTAATGTCTTCAGACAGGACATTACATAATTTTGTCCCAAGTACAATATTTCCAAAAACAAAAAAGTCAACAAAAATAATAATAAAAATAAAAAAATGTACATGATATAACTGTCTTTAGCAAGCTCAATAAACGTTGACTTGGGGTTAAATAATATGAACAAATGATATTAAAGTTGTCATTCTCATTCATTATGGGCTGGCTTGCTTCGTTGATTTATTTTTTTAAAAAATCTCAACAAGTACTTGTTATTCTGTGAATTATAAATCTTTGCTTCATCAGTCAATCATATCAGTCATGTATAAAACAGGTTAATCTATTGTGTCATCACAATGCTAATCTCTAACCTTTGCGACATTATGTAACTATAATGTTTTTATAAGTAGTATTTTCTATTCAATTATTCATGCATTGAATACATACATCCAAACATAAATCCATCAATACACACACAGGGGAGAGAGAGGAGGAGAGAGAGAAAGAGAAGGAGTGGGAGATAGACAGTGAGATAGATATGTACATTCATCATCATCATCATTTAACGTCCATTATCCATGCTAGCACGGGTTGGACGGTTTGACCAGGGTCTGGGAAGCCAGGGGGCTGCACCAGGCTCCAGTCTGATCTGGCAGTGTTTCTACAGCTGGATGCCCTTCCTAACGCCAACAGTATATATATATATATATATATATATATATACATATATATATATATATAGTGGGGTGGCTGTGTAGTAAGAAGCTTGGTTCCCAACAACTTCGTTCTAAGTTCAGTCCTTGGACAAGTGTCTTCTACTACAGCCCCAAGCTGGCTAACCAGGTGTGGGTTCTACACCTCCCTTTTCTATTTGTCTGCTGGAATTCTATATCTTTGAGTAGTCTAGCTGACCAATCAAGTTTTGATGTGCTTTTAACTATTCATATTTCAATATTTTTGTGAAAACTTTTGTTCATACATTTTCATGTTGCTTCCAGATACACACATTTGAGCATTTGGAATGTTAGAATTCAGAATTTCGATTCAAGATTCTTCAGATGTTAATGAAATGTGTGCATGTACATTGTTGTTGGCATTCCATCGCTTACGACGACAAGGGTTCCAGTTGATCTGATCAACAGAACAACCTGCTCATGAAATTAACATGCAAGTGGCTGAGTACTCCACAGAGTCATGTACCCTTAACGTAGTTCTCGGGGATATTCAGCGTGACAGAGAGTGTGACAAGGCTAGCCCTTTGAATTACAGGCTCAACAGAAACAGGAATAAAGAGTGAGAGAAAGTTGTGGTGAAAGAGTACAGCAGGGTTTGCCACCATCCCCTGCCAGAGCCTCATGGAACTTCAGGTGTTTTCACTCAATAAGCACTCACAACACCCGGTCTGGGAATTGAAACCGCGCTCCTATGACTGCAAGTCCGCTGCCCTAACCTCTGGGCCATTGCGCCTCCACATGTATATATATATATACATGTGTATGTATATATTATATATATATATATATATATATATATATATATACATGTGTATGTATATATATATATATACATATATATATATACATATATATATATACATACATATAAACATATGTGTACATATTTACATATATGTGTGTTAGGGAGTTTGCTTGTGTGTGAATGTATTCATGTATAAATGTATTCATATATATATTATATATGCCTACATATGTATGTGTGTGTGTTACAGTATATGCACATACATACAAGCATAAATATATACATATGTACGTTCATACCTATTTATTACTTATTTGCTTATTGCTTATATGTGTGCTTATTGATAAACCAATGAATAAGATTTTCTATGAGAAGGCATCTTCTTAGCAAACTGGTGACATTTTTCCTGATATTCTAGACACTTCCGATTTACATTGTTAAATGCCATCAACAACTGCACTAATACTTGCTTAAGTGCACTCCAATATCTGCAGGCTTATTAAATATATATAATTTTTATCAAGATGTTTTTTTCTACTTCATTTTTGAATTTTATTTTTGCAACTAATTAAAAATGTATGGATCTTCAGTTCAACGACATCTTCACTGAATGACCTTCAACTCATCAGAATTTTTGGGTAGTTGCGCAACTCACTCTTCTCATCTAATGTGATGTATAAATAATTTGAGAATGAATATTGAATTTCTTCCTAGGAATCAATGTCTTTGATTTATAATTCCACCTATAGTCATATGGAGGTGTATTAGTGTTAGGTAAATTAACTTGCTTGCTATTTGTTAATGAAAAATTAGACAAAACCTAGAGCTGATACAATGAGTATATTAGATACCTGATGAGTGTTTTTCATTATCAAGTAATGTGACTTTAAAGGAAAAGTAATGCCTTACTGTGTCTATAATTTGATCAGATATCCATATGAAAACAAGGTTATCCATAGTATACTCTTTACTCTTTTACTTGTTTCAATCATTTGACTGTGGCCATGCTGGAGCACCGCCTTTAGTCAAGCAAATCAACCCCAGGACTTATTCCTTGTAAGCCTAGCACTTATTCTATCAGTCTCTTTTGCCAAACTGCTAAGTTACGGGGATGTAAGCACACCAGCATCAGTTGTTAAGCGATGTTAGGGGGACAAACACAGACACACACACATATATACATATATATATATATATATATATAATATATATATATATACATATATATGACGAGCTTCTTTCAGTTTTTCTTCAACAGCTTATGGTTCAGCAAGTCATAGAATGTTTTAAGAAAGTTTATACAATCCATCTAATCAGGGTTAATTTTGAAGTGACTTTGTTTAGTGATTTGATGTTAAAAGAGTTTTGGAGTAATCACTCCACAACTACAGATGCTAAATATAATATTTAATGCTGAAATCAAAGTGGTCTAGATGTAAAGTGAGGCTTGCCGTTTTCTTGAAGAGTATTGTCACCTAATCTTGTCTCTTCAATGGATTTTGAAATGTTTTGCATCAAGAGCTTATTCTTGAGGAAATTGTATGTTTGTATATTTCTATGGACCAGGAGATGAATGAAGAAGACAACAAAACAAATGACTTAGTTAAAAAGCAAAGATTTTTTGCAAACAACTTGCAGAGGCATAGGAGTGGCTGTGTGGTAAGTAGCTTGCTTATGAACCACATGGTTCCGGGTTCAGTCCCACTGCATGGAACCTTGGGCAAGTGTCTTCTACTATAGCCTCAGGCTGACCAAAGCTTTCTGAATGGATTTGGTAGATGGAAACTGAAAGAGGCCTGTCGTATATATGTACATATGTATATGTGTATATATATATATATATATGTTTGTGTGTCTATATTTGTTTCCCCAACATCACTTGACAACTGATGTTGGTGTGTTTAAGTCCCTGTAACTTAGCTGTTCGGCAAAAGAGACCGATAGAATAAGTACTAGGCTTACAAAGAATAAGTCCTGGGGTCAATTTGCTCGACTAAAGGTGGTACTCCAGCATGGCCACAGTCAAATGACACTAACAACTAAAAGAGTAAAGAGTATGCAAGTGCTACTAGTTGAAATCTCCGCTTACCAGATGCTAGCAAGTTTATTGGGTCATCAGGAGAGAATGCAAACAATGTAAATGGGAAAATGAACCATATCAGAGAAGCGCTGATTGAGTTTTTCCATGAGCTGAAAGACATTGTAAGCATGTATCAGCTTATTCTAAAGGATGCTGAACCATTTTAAAGGGGTGAACCATTACCTTTTTACAAGTGTTGTAATATTTTGTGAACTGTTCAAAAGAACAGGCTGCAACAATCTGGATTATTTCTTTAAATCCTTCTACTTCTGTTATTATTTTCTTTGATACCAAATGATTCAGATGATTTTCTTGCTGCAGAAAGTAATTCTCATCAGAGATTTAGAAAAGATGGCCTGTCTTTCTGCACAATAATTTTCCTCTTCTTTAGCACAGTGCTGCCCTTCACTTTAGTTAAGCAGCTTGCCAAACTCAAGTCTTCTTTTATAGGATTTTCAATTGCTAATTTTTAATTTTTCATTCTTTGAATTTTTAATATGCTTTTTAACCCCTTTGATACCATTTTTCTTTTGAGATACATTGCCTCTATTTCAATTAATTTTGATAATAATAATAAATTTAGTAAAATAACTTAGTTATTGTTAAGGTCATAAGAATTTATAAACTTCAAGAGAATATGCAATAATTCTTTCTGGAATGTTGGATCTTGAAGCAGATAAGCTATAAATAAATAGCATGTAAATATTTGGTTTGAAGATGCTTTTGGATAAAAAATGTAGTAGGCTTCCCATGGTGCACAAGCCTATACCTCTTGTCAAAATAACTGGCTTCACAAACTGCCTTTGAATTTTTCTATATAAAAGGGATTTTAACCCAATATTGACATTTTATTATTTATAGCTTTATCTACTTTGAGGTAAAATATCTTGGTTATTATTAAGCTTGTGATTGGAATATTAATTAATATGGAATTTTGGTGGCAGGTTTTCATAGAGATCAGCTTAAAACATAAGGTTTGTATCATAGAACCAACAGCAGCCTTAGGTGCGTTGATATCAGAAGGGTTAAAATATAATTATGTGTCCATAAGTATATGTGTAGTTACATGAAGACTAAATGTCATGTAGAATTACTTCCCTTTAAAGATATGTATCCAACTGAATGTTGAAACTAGCCATTAGTTTTATTAAATGACTGATTATTATTAAGTTTATGTATTTGTTTTGCTAGATTCTTGATGGGAAATTGTGTGTTGAAACAGGTTTTGTTTATTTATCAGAGTTCTTTCATCACACTCTGTTCTTCTCCATGTCTCCTCATGTCTTCTCTATTTCATTTTATCTTTTTGTGGAATGTATCTCTATCTGTTCATGCAGATATATAACAATGTTATATACAAATTTATACATATGCATGCAAGATACACATATATAGATGCTAAACATATAGACACACACAGAGACACAGAAGCAAATGCATGTGAAAATAGAGATACATACCAAAGAAAGATAAGATGGAATGAACAGAACAAGGCCTAAGAGAAAAGGAGACACAGAGAAGAAGAACAGATAGTCATTGAAGGTTTCATAGAATGTGTGACAAAAGAACCCTGACATATAAACAATAGTTAATAATAATAAAGGTAAAGTGAAAAATCAAATAAATAGTGCATGTGTTTATTGGCAAAATGACCGTTCCTGAATATAACATTATTAATAACGATAAACGTCGCTCTTTTCAAGACTAGCCAGGCTCATGGGCCAGGTTTCCCAGTTTCTGTGGTGTATGTGTTCCCCCCTGCTGGACGGGGTGCCAGTCCATCGCAGCGTTACTCAAGAAACAGGAAGAGAAAGTAAGAGAAAGTTGTGATGGAAGAGTACAACAGGGGTCGCCACCACCCCCTGCTGGAGCCTCATGGGGCTTTTAGGTGTTTTCGCTCAATAAACACACACAACACCTGGTCTGGGAATCAAAACTACGATCCTCCGACTGTGAGTCCGCTGCCCTAACCACTGGGCCATTGCGCCTCCACAACATTATTAATTATTATGATTATAATGTGTTGTTCAATATTTGCATATGAGGCTGTTTGGATGTGTGGTTCTGGAAATTGGGTTCAGCTCCACTGTATGGCACCTAGGACATATGTCATTTACTGTAGCCCCAGTTGACCAAAGTGCTGAGACTGAATTTAGTAGATGAGAACTGATATCATGTGATAGTTTTAAATGAGTGTCAGCATTATATAAGGCAAACAGAATCCTTCATTTCCCATCTTCTGTGAAAACATGTCTGGCCATGGGAAAATATTACCTTACTCAGAAACAAGTTAGGGTTGGTAACAGGAAGGGCATCCAGCCATACAAAATCTGCCTAAGCCATGTGAGCATGGCAATGTGGAGGTTAAAATGACAATGATAATGACAATAACGATGATGATGATTCATTAATATCATTTTAATGAATTACTTTCTTCAATTTGGATCGTAGGGCAATCTGCTGTGTTTAAGGGGACCTATTGAGCCAAGTACATCAACATCAAAATAAAAATCAAATGAAAATTATAGTTGTGACACCTGTGCCAGTGGCACGTAAAATGCACCATCCAAACGTGGCCAATGCTAGTCCCACCTTGACTGGATTCCATGCCTGTGGCACGTAAAAAGCACCAACTGATCGTGACCACTACTAGCATCCCCTGGCACCTGTGCCGGTGGCATGTAAAAAGCACCCACTACAATCATGCAGTGGTTGGCGTTAGGAAGGGCATCCAGCTGTAGAAATACTGCCAGATCAGGTTGGAGACTGGTGCAGCCACCTGGCTTCCCAGACCCCAGCCGAGCTGTCCAACCCATGCTAGCATGGAAAACGGGATGATGATGAATTTATACATATTATTTTGGATATTTACTATTTAGTACCACATATCTATATATTATATAAATGTTTATTCTAATATCTGTTAGCTTTTAAATTTTGCATCTTCATAGGAAGGAGATCACTTAGTTGACATGTAGATTATCCATTTATTAATGTAGTCTCTCTGTTCATTTATGTTCCTAATTTATTATCTTATTAAACAGCTACAAAATAGCTTTTATTACATAGGTTTAAGTATTTATTGATAATTTGCATTATATTCATTTTTAAAAACACATTTGGGATGCAAGTCATTATGCCTTGATTGTAATTTTGGAACCAATTATCCTTAAATTTGTGTATGTATGAGTGTACGGGCATGCGTGTGTGTATTTGTTATATGTACATATGTGTGTGTATGTACATACACACACCCAACTATAAATAGGCATATATATAATGTATATGTATGTAGGTATGTATATGTATATATATATATATATATATATACTAAAATAATGAGGGTAGAAATTGATATCATTCAATTAACATCAATTTAAACCTGTAGTCTAGCATATTAAAAAAAAAATCCAAAGATTTAAAAATTTGAAGATTCCCAAATTGTAATATAATTTTAAAATTGTAATTGTAATATATATATATATATATATATATAAATTGATGTAGTAATAAATGAGATTCTGGAAAATCTTGGTTTGTTAATGAATTGAATATGTACGTGTGTACTGTATACATGTGCGAGCCTAAAAATATGAAGGTATATGTGTACAGAAGTACACACACACATATATATATATATATACTTTATTGAAAAGCAGCAAAAATTATATCACAAAAACTGTTACTCAGAGTTTCACGTTCCCGTTCATTGGATAGTTTTGTTTAGAATGGCCCATTCGAAACAAAACTCTCTAATGAACGGGAGCGTGAAACTCTAACAGTTTTTGTGATAAAGTTTTTGCTGCTTTTCAATAAAGCATATTACTCTACCTCTGGTATTCAAGTATTCTCTATTCTTCCAATTCTGTCTTGACAATGGTGTTACTCCAGAACAGTGGAAAACTGTCAGTGTCATCCCTCTGTTCAAAAAAGGCGACCACACATCGCCTGTCAACTATCGCCCCGTCAGTCTTACTAGCTGCATCGCCAAACTGATGGAATCCTGTATCAGAGAAACCCTCTGGAACTTCTGGAAGTCTCACAGCCTCATCCAGCCGTCACAATTCGGATTTATTCCTAACTCCAGCTGCTGTAATCAACTCATCGAGTTTCTTGAGGACGTTACCCAAATCACTGATCGCGGATCCTGGGTGGATGTTGTTTACCTGGACTTTGCTAAGGCTTTTAACTCTGTTCCACACAAAAGACTTATGGTGAAGCTTTCTGCGTTGGGTGTAAGAGACGAACTCTATAACTGATTGAAGTCCTTTATTTTCAGCCAAAAAGAGGTTGTCACAGTTCTAGGACAGCACTCTTCGCCCTATGAGATGACATCTGGTGTACCACAGGGATCTGTTCTTGGCCCCCTTTTATTTGTTGCATATGTTAATGATATAGATGCCAACTTAAAGAATGCCACAGTGCTGAAATATGCAGATGACATCAAGCTGTACCTCGAAATAAAGAGGTCAAATCCTGTACACTATAGATCTCTATTGCAAGCAGACCTGGACACATTGCAGCAGTGGATCATGGACTGGCAACTCAAGCTGGCTGTGGACAAATGTACCACCATGCATTTTGGGAGGAGAAACCCAGCGTCCACCTACTCCCTCCACAACACTAGTCTCAAAAAGTCTTCATGTGAATGTGACCTGGGTGTTATTGTCGACAGTGATTTGCGTTGGACAAAACACATCGCTAAAATTGTCAAGAAGGCTGAGGGTGTCTTGGCATCACTCACCAAATCCTTTGTGAGCCGCTCTCCAGCTATCTATCTGCGGCTTTATATAGCTATGGTAAGACCTCACCTGGAATTTGCATCACCGGTCTGGAACCCCTATCTTGCCCAGGATATCAATCATCTGGAAGCCGTTCAGTGACGTGCAACCAAAAGAATACCCCCATCAGGCATTTGCCATATCCTGAATGCCTTACTTCCCTGGGCATGGACACATTGAAACTCCGACGTCTGGCAGCTGACTTGGCAGACACCCATAAAATTATCAACCATCGTACAAACAATAACTCTGAGCACCTTTTCAAACTCCACCCATCTAACACCCGTGGACATATTTACAAAGTAAGAAAACAGCACAGCTCCCATGACTTCAGGAAACATTTTTTCACGCTGAGAGTTGCTGAAGCATGGAACAAACTGCCGGCATCAGTTGTTAGTTGTCGGAGCACTGCATCCTTCAAAACTTCCATGCTTCCCAAGATTCGCCAACACTACACTTGATTTTCTCCCCTCCATACACACACAAGCATGTATCTGACTCATACATTGTTCGCTTTCCAGACATTTCTACATTACTGCATGTACTTTATATGCACTTTCTGACAAGTTGTGGTGCACCTGAGCACTGTATACAATAATTTCATTATTTATTTATTATTTAAGTACTATTTTCTCCACTTTGGTTCGCCTTTATGTGCTTACTCCAGTATATATATATATATATATATATATATATATATATATATATATAGAAATTCGGGGTGAGTACTTGATAATTATAAGCACCTGTGTATACCGTTTGGTGGTGTAGGTGGTGGAGTAAATTGATCAAAATAAAAACATGATGCCAAGGATTCAGCGGTACATATGTTTCGGGCCTTTATTAGACAGATTTATAACAATGCATAATGTTTGTCTGTGGCCTTCTTCAGCCGCGCACAACAGCTTCCACAAGGACATGTGTTACATCAAAAATTCTTGGTTGGGGATGCAAATCCTCTCATTCGCGTACGACATAATGCGGCAACAGCATAGAATTGAAGCGTCCATCTCTTTCTTCTCTCAATGTAGAATGAGGAAATTTGGATGTTGAAGTAATGTAAATAAATAAATACATATATAGACGTGAAGATGGAGGGGCGAGAATTCAGGACGAGGGATAAAAAATGTATGTATAAAAAGTGTAAGTATAGAAAAATATAAAAATGTAGAGTATAAAGATATAAAGGGATATAAGGAGATGTAAAGGGGGTATAAAGAATATAAAGAAATATAAATGAATGTAAAGGCATAAGGTTATAAAGTAAAGATAGAAATAGAAATAAAAGTAAAAAGTAAAAAAATAAAAATAGGAATAAACATGATAAAAATGTAAAAATATATAAAAAAATATAAAGATAAGGGATGTATAGAGGTTACGGACCAAACATGGTGGTCAGGAGATTGATAAAGTTTAGTTGTAGAAGTTGTCTGGGGACTTAGTGTGTTGTAAGTCAGAGCTGTTGAGCGTTTAATCTAGTTCTTTGAATTAATTGGTCATCTTGTACATACATACCATCATGGATACATACGCCCATATACACGCGCACATATATGCGCGCATACACGGCTCCAAGCCTATAAGCATACACACGCACTCACGTGTAAACATGTACATAAACACACATACACCCACACGCACGTACATATACATACATACAACAGAATATCCGCATGTATACACGGACATTATACGTGTACACACCCACATATACATACGTGCGTCCATCCTTACATACACATACACATATGCCCACGCTTCCAGGTTTAGATATAGGATATTAAAGGATGTATATAAGAACGTATGTAAAGAATCATGCACTCACGTCCACACGTGCACGCACACATGGCTGTGTGTCCATATGTGCGTGCACATATACACTTGCATACACACACAGAGACATACGCGCATATGGGTATAGCTATAAGATATTAAAAGATGTATACAAATAGGTGTAAACATATGAGTATAAGAAAACATGTAAAAAAATGTAAAGAAATACGGGGTATGCACATACAGACGTAGATGTTTACTCGTACATATGTACACATATGTATACGTATACATACGTACACGGACGCTCGTATAATCATAAAGCGGATCCATAGGTAAGTAAATAAGGGATAAGCAAAAAAAATAGACATATATAGAGGTATAAAGCGATAAGTTAGGGGTAAGAATGAGGGTAAGAGTAAAAATTAGAAGTAAAAGTAAGAAATACAATATAAAATAAGAAATACAATGTAAAAGTTAGAAATGAAATATAAAAATTATAAAAATTATAAGAATTAAGATAAGGGATGAAAATAAAAATGAGAATAAAGGTAAAGCGAAGTAGAATAGGATAAAGCAAAATAAAAGTAAAAATAAAAATAGAATAAAATAAAAATATAATCTGGTAAAGTTTAACATGAGATGAAGGTGGTTGAAAGTTAGAGGTGTGTGTTAAAGGTTCCCACGTAGGGGCGGGCGGGGGGAACTGAAAATTGGAAGGGTGGGAAGTGGAGTTTGGCGGTGTGCATTCAACATCTGAGTTAGAAATGTGAAAGGGTGTAGATATAGGGAAATAAAGAGACTATATAGGAAGGATATGGGTGTAGGAGAAGAAATATGTAGGGAAAAAAGACATATATGGGAGACAAAATGTGCATATATAGGAGGAAAATGCAGGGAAACATATATGCACATACACACGCCCACACACACACACACACACACACACACACACACACACATATATATATATATATACATATACATACACACACATGCACATACATATATATATACGCACACATATACGCATATACACGCACATATAGAGAAGAAAGAGATGGACGCTTCAATTCTATGCTGTTGCCGCATTATGTCGTACGCGAATGAGAGGATTTGCATCCCCAACCAAGAATTTTTGATGTAACACATGTCCTTGTGGAAGCTGTTGCGCACGGCTGAAGAAGGCCACAGACATACATTATGCATTGTTATAAATCTGTCTAATAAAGGCCCGAAACATATGTACCGCTGAATCCTTGGCATCATGTTTTTATTTTGATCAATATATATATATATATATATATATATAATATATATATACACACATATATATACATATATATATATATATATACCTTCATACACATCCAATCCATTAACAAACCAAGATTTTCGAGGAAAACACTTGATAAAGTAAATCTACAGATTAAAGTAGTAGAAAGGCTAGGAACCCCCATAAAATCCCTAATCTGTAGAAGAAAGCCATTCAAAAGGACCCTGTGTATGAAGAACAATTGTATAGCATGTAGGATGAGCCCAAAGATTAACTGTAATATTAGAAATGTTGTCTATAGTATGCAGTGTACTGAGGGATGGTACAGAAACAAAAACAACACAACAAATTACATTGAGGAGACAGCACATAGCATAGGAGAAAAGCTTGTCAGTGCTCTACCAACATGCTCAATTAATAGAGGCTCAGTTAATAACAAAGAACAGGCACAACACTAAGATTGATTGCAAAGGCCATACATATAGTAATAGACAGATCGAGCCTCAACAGAAAATACAAATGGAACAATAGCTGCCCGCCTAAACATTACACAACATAATGACTAGAGACAGAATGAGAGAAGCAAGGACACATGTACAAACAGTATAATGCGTAAACACGTATACACACACACAAAAGGCACACATACACACTCCTGAGATGTAATGAGGGATAACAGATAAGTACATAAATGAAAAAAAAAACTGAAGGACATAGAACATGCACTATAGTAAGCAAACCCATACACACAGAATACACATGCAAAACACAAGATATAGACATGTGTGCACACACACACAGATACAGCTGCAAGCACACGTACAGATTACGATATGCACCATAGAAAGCCGAATGGACTAAACAGAGCAGTTGCCATGTAGAATGCAAAGTTGCTAAAGAAGGATACGATGTATGATGAAAGATTTTGAGACAATGGACAATAAAGTAAGGAAAATAAAGTATCTGAAGTGATGAACAAATATAGTGTGTTTATTCGGAAAAACAATAATGACCATTCTGAAATATAACAATATCTATCTATCTATCTATCTTATTTCTTTACTGCCCACAAGGGGCTACACACAGAGGGGACAAACAAGGACAGACAAACAGATTAAGTCGATTATATTGACCTCAGTGCATAATTGGTACTTATTTAATTGATCCCGAAAGGATGAAACGCAAAGTCACTATCTATCAATCTATATGTATTTATATATATATATATATATATATATATATATGTATAGATATCCATGTATATATGTATGAATGTTTGTATATGTGTGTATATATATACATACATATACGTGGTTTGATCAATAAGTATCCGGACTGTTGTTATAGTAACGAAGCTAAAGCATGCAGAATAAAGCTGCTTGGCATAGAACTGACCATGAACTCTGTTGTGCATGTGCAGTAAGATTTAACATTCTACCTCACTTCTGCTGCTTACAGCAGTGCTTGGAAGGAAGGTGTGTAGCATGTGACCGTTGCATTAACAATGACAGAGAAAGATGAGCAGAGAATTTGCATCAAATTTTGCCAAAAGCTTGGCAATAACTGCTCAGAGGCCTACAAAATGTTTTCAAAGAGTTTTCCTTGTTCTCAACACAATCAAGGAGATCTTATGAAACTGAAACCTGAGTGTCTGTTTGGTGACCTGAAGGCAGTTTTGGCACAAACTTGGCAGACATGTCTCTCGTATACAAATCTTCAGTGATAATGGGTTGAACTAAACTGTAACTAATCTACACATCCTGTGATAACTCACAGATGGGGATTCAACGATTTCCCCACACAGCTACATGCACATCTGCGATGTTTTTCTAAGTTCTGCTGGTTTCGTGTCTCCCAGAACATTCGTCAATATCAAAATTTTTCTGCCATCTTGGAAACGTCTGAACCACTTGTACATTTGTGTGTGGCTCATACACTCCACTCTATACACTTTCTGCAGCTTTGCATAGGCTTCTAAGCAGGTATCACCATAACAACTTTCTGTGTCATGGTCAATGCGATGATCACATGCTACACACCTTCCTTCCAAGCACTGCTGTAAACAGCAGAATTGAGCTAGAACATTAAAACTTAATGTGCATGCACAGCAAAGTGAAGCCACTTGGCAAAGATTGACCTTGAACTCTGCTGTACATACACACTAAGTTTTAATGTTCTAGCTTGAGTTTTGAAGCTACAATATTCCTCTGGCCCAATGAATCTTGTCAAAGTGTCCAACCAATGCCAGCTTAGAAAGTGGATGATGATGATAATGATGATGATGATGAACATGATAATGATGATAATGATTGTAGTTGTAAAGGCAGTGATGGTGAGAGTGGTGGTGGTAGTGGAGGAAAAGGGATAAGTCATGCATCAAGATATTGAATTGCCAGCAGTCCGAAGACCTGTTCTGTATATATATGTTCAAAGCAGAATCACATTATTCTGAGGATAGTCAAAGAATCCTGGGGATTTTTGCATAGTTAAGTGACAGTTTAACCAAACCAAAGTACTTGTATGGATCTCCAGACATTACTTTGAAACCATTATGTAGTTTAATCTAAGGATTGTAGAGCAATTTACTTTCGACATACATTTGTCTGCATGAATGTGGGTGTATGTTTGCATGTATATATAACATATGTATGCGTGTGTATTGATTTGAAATAAAATTCATATTTATTGATTTATATCATATCATCTTCATTTCTGATTTGTCTTTTGTATCCCTTTACATGTATATAGATTTTTTTTCATATAGAGTAGATATATGCATTTCATTTCTGCATGTATGTTTGTATATACGTACTTACACATGTGTATATACACACACATATACACACACACACACATAGCCACACATACGTACCCACACATATGTAAGTATATATGTGTGCGTGTATAAATATATCTTATATGTATGTGTAAATGTATACACACATATATACATATGTATGTATAATTGCATGCATACATATACGCTTATGTATATACACACAGCAGCATATATATGAAACATATATAGGCATATATATGTATATATATACACAAACATGCATATATACATATAAATTCATATGCACACACACACACAGACACCTGCACACACATATGGATTTACATGAGCATATACCTACTTACATATTCCTGAAAACACGTGCATATGTATGTGTATGTATGTGTGTTTGCGTATATATATATATGTATGTGTGTGTGTGTATATGTACGTATGTGTGTGTATATATGTATGTGCAGATATTTATATATATATTAAAAATCTAATCCATTTAGCTATAGACTTCGCACACACATACACATACATAGACATATGCATTCTTGCACTCATGCACACACACACGCACATTAAAAAGATGCAAAAATTATTACTTCTTTGTCAATGAATGCACATATGCAACCACAAACATTAATGCATGACATATGAGATGCACGCATACACACACTCATAATACATACACACATATACACACATGTCTGAAACACTTTTCATACGATGCCGGCCAGATGCACACATACACACGCACACATATGTATACCTGCTAAATACTTATTAACACAGACGAATCCACTGGGGGAGAGACAGATATATGTATTCACAAATGCACATAGAAAATCATAAAAATGCATCTATGCAATGCAGGAGATATATGCTGGCTAACTTATCTTTAATTTCCTATGAATTCTTTATTTTTAACAGGAACAATTTACTCTTTCTAAAAATATTTCCAATTCTTTGGTAATATCAAGAGAATACACATGCAGTCCACCATATAATAAATATAAAAAAAATAATTATGTGTGTGTATGCATGTATATATAAATATATATATATGTGTGTGTATGTGTTTGTGTGTGTGTGTGCATGTGTGTGTGTATATACAGAGACGCACATAAATACACACATATACCTTATGTATGTGTATACATATATATATATGTATACATATGTATATATATGCATAAATATATATATGCATATATATGCATAAATATATATATACATATATTTATATATATATATACACATATATATGTATGTGTCTGTATTAGTGTG
Organism: Octopus sinensis; assembly: GCF_006345805.1. Classification (NCBI taxonomy): domain Eukaryota; kingdom Metazoa; phylum Mollusca; class Cephalopoda; order Octopoda; family Octopodidae; genus Octopus; species Octopus sinensis. Next base: position 92,221,662 of record NC_043000.1, read on the forward strand.
ACTGTGTGTGTATATGTATGCAAAAAGTGTATTCATGTCTATATGTATATATATATATATATATATATATATATATATATATATTATATACACACACACATATTTAAATGCACACATCTTTTATGTGCAACAGAAGCAATATTAGATTAAAATGCCCATTTATGTATCATATTCAATGTAAATACATTACGTTAGGCAAATTTACTGCTATATTTGTCCAAGGATAATATCTCTTATGGACCTACTGGTTTTAACAATCTCAAATGCATCAGTAGGATATGAAAATCATCTGATGGTATTGTAGCAGAGCATTTCTATCATGTTGAGCTTTGTCAGTAATATGTACATAGAGCCAACTGTATTCTAAGACAAAATCCATTGATAATAACAAAAAAGAAAGCAGTGATTAAAATGTCACTGAAGTTGCAATTAGCTTAATTAAAATTCCTCATGTGCAACAGGAGCAGAATTAGATTAAAATAGCTATTTATGTTTCATAATATATACATATATATATATATATATATACATTGCAGTCGGTATAATTTACTGTGTATTCACAGACGGAAAATTTAGGCTATTGTCATTGTATTAATGATGCCTCACATGACAGCATGAACATGAATAATATGTGTACAACTACATGCATTATAAATAATCGTAGGAAAAATATGACTGGTGATATTCTAACATTGTATGTACATAGGCATAAACTCTTCAGGGACATTGCAACATAGAAACTAAGGTAGACTCTAATTGTTAAGTCAATAATCTATAGATAGGTAAAGAAAAGGAAAAAGCAAAAGAATATTACATGGTATAATCCACCTTTCTGTTAAGAGGCGAAACCTGTATAGGCAAAATCTTTCAAATACTTAGAAAATTAATGAGCACAAGTATATAATATGAGAGTGAAGTTGATGATAATAGTAGTAGTGCTGATTATTTAGTATATATACTTGTGTATTACATACACACATTTCAGCTAAACAAAGTCTATATTTATTCAATCCATTAACATAGGGTATGGATTTCCCAATTATTTTCCAATTAATCACGTGGTGTTTTGTTTTCTTTCAATCTTCATACGTAGCTAGCCAACTTAGTAGCTTTGTTTTTGTCCTTATGTTAGAAGGAGGCTATGTGATAGTGCTTTTTTAAATTCTCCTTCACAAAATCCAATACAGGTCTTCTTATCTCTTGTATTATTATTTAGTATTGCAGTAACTTCTGCCTTATATACAATAGATTTAATGATATGTTCAATACTTAAAAATACATAATATAAATAATTTAAACATATATATAAAGCCCCTATGTTAGATAACACACACATATAAATATATATTATCTCTCTTCCTCTCTTTCCTCTCTCTCTCTCTCTCTATATATATATATATATATATATATATAATATATATATATATATATATGTGTGTGTGTGTGTGTATATGTATGTATGTATATATATATGTTATATGTATGTATATATATATATGTGTGTATGTATATATATATATATATATGTATATATATATATATAGCGGCATTAGCCCCAAAAAGTTATTAGCAATAATGCAGTTCAGGTTAGTTAATATATGTGTGACATATTTTAACTTCTAAAGGCAAATTCATGCAGTTACCTAGGAATCTGATGTAGAGAAGCACTGGGCAGAATTAGTGTTTTTACATCTTATACCATAAGAGACAATTTTTCCTGAATGGTAACTACACTGAATTTGCCTTTAGAAAATAAAATATGTCGCAAACATATTTTACCTAATCTAAAGTTCATATATGACAGGCTGGTGATATTAATAAAGTGTTAAACACACTATGGTATGGAAATTAGAAGCTTCAGCTCTCTTTATAATTACTGAATTTGTTGACTATAGAAACATATTGGCTACCTGCTTCTATGGGAACATCTTAAATTGATGTAGATACTTCAAATGGGAACCCGACAAGGTTTGGAAAATGATCGAGCCTGTTCGTCATTTTTCCTTTCTATGCAGAGATAGGTTGATTTGCCATGTTTATCTATCTATCTATCTATCTATCTATCTATATATATATATATATATATATGTGTGTGTGTGTGTGTGTGTGTGTGTGTGTGCGCGCTCATTGCCAGTGCCGCTGGACTGGCTCCTGTGCAGGTGACACATAAAAAGTACTATTTGAGAGTGGCCACTGCCAGTACCGCTTGACTGGCCCTTGTGCCAGTGGTACATAAACGCTTGGAGTGGTTGGCATTAGGAGGGGCATCCAGCTGTAGAAACTCTGCCAGATCAGATTGGAGTCTGGTGCAGACATCTGGTTTGCCAGACCTCAGTCAAATCGTCCAACCCATGCTAGCATGGAAAGCAGATGTTAAACGATGATGATGATATATATGTATCTTTTTTTTATTTAGCAATTTACTATGTCCAGCATTTAAGCATCCATCATTTACAAAGCCAAGGAAGGTTGAAATCACATGATCTGGTGGTGTTGGCACAGAGGATGACTGTAGTGATATAAACATGTGTACATTTTGCACTAAAAGCCAATATGAGAGTTTCTCTCATGTTATTTACCACAGTATAGTTTGTTCTAACAGAACGTCCACATTTTAAGTGGAGATAAATATTACCTCTATTATTAATACTGCCTCTGTTGCTAATATGTGTGTGTGTACACATGCATACCATAAACCCTCGAGTATAGTCCGCCCTTGAGTATAATTTGCAGGGGATTTTTAGGGGGCTGTACTCCTGAAAAACCTAAACCTTGTGTATAATACACACCCCTTCTCTAACTTGAGTCAAGGAGGTCTATATAACGTCTTTGGTTTGTAAAACTGTATACGGTAACGTCCTTTATTATTATTATTGTATATATAACATAATGCAAATGTGTAGCTTTTTTGTGCATTTTGTTTGCAGAAAATAAAGAAATAACAGTAATAACGTTTAATAAATGTTGCTTATTGCAAGTTATGGATGATTCTTTTATGATTTCATTGCTTTCAGGCTTAGCTTAAGGTATTTTTGCACTCTACATCACAAAATGCATCGGAATAAACATTGCCGGACAACAAATAGAGACTCGGACATTGCTTGGAAAATAACTTTCATTTTTAACCTCATATATAGTACACACCAGGGATTTTGACCTTTAAATTTTGGGAAAAAAATGCGGATTATACTCGAGGATTTTTGGTATATATAGCCCCAAAAAGATGAAAGGCAAAGTCAACCTCAGTGGAATTTGAACTCACAACATAGCGAGGGGTGAAATACTGCTAAGCATGTCGTTCATTATGCTAATGATTCTGCCAGCTCGTCAATAATGATGATGATGATGATGATGATGATAATATAAAAATAATAATGAAATAAGGGTAAGTGTAGAGAATATATTGATAGTTTTACCTCCTTTCTTTAAAAAAAAACAAAATTGTTTGGATAAGGAGGAAGTACCTGAGAATTCTAAAATTACAAATAAATAGAAATGAAAATAACAGCAGCAGCAACAACAACAATGATAATAATTTGCAGCTTGATGTAAAATATGAAACTTAGATTCCAGCAAACCATTTCCAATTTAATATTTAATTTTTTCTTTTTTTTCTTTTTTATTCTTTCAGCATTTGAAAAATAATGTTGATAATGTAGGGATTCCATAACTGAATTGGTGATGGGTGGCAGAAACGGTGTTGTATTTCAGTGGAAGCCTTAAATTATAAGACAGTCAGTGAATTCCTAATTTGAAAAGGCAGCCGGTTTATCTAATGCTGAATTTGAAATTGGTAAGAAAATTATGTTTAGAAATACATTTCCTTTTTGGAATTGCTAATAATCAAAATTAAGTTGTCTCTTGAGAAGTTACAGTATGCAGATCTAAGAGTTTTATTACAAATGCTTGATGGCATTAAGTACGATCTTTTGGGGAATGTTTACATCTCAATGTTGGCACTGAAACTGGAGGAAATACAAAAAATACACAACCACATGGCTATACATATAAGAAAATTGCTGTTGTCACAGTTGTTGTTAAACTTCAGGTCAGCTCTGATCAAGTAGTTCAGTGATCAAAGGCATTCCACCCGTGACTATCCTGTCTTTTGGTGAGGATATTTACAGCTCAAGGTTTACATTGTTGTTGAACAAAGTACACATCTACTCATTATATGTGTTTATGCATGTAAAAAGGTTACTGTTGTTGTTAAGCTCTCCAGACCAGCCTTTTTCATGTTCAGGAATCGAAGGCAATCAAAGCAGGACTATCTTGTCTTTTGTTGGGAATACTTACATCTCAAAACATTCATTAACGCTGGAGGAAATATATGCCCATTCGTTATACATTTGTTTGAAGAGAACATCATATACTAACGGATACAATGCTTTCTCTTATATATAGGTTTCATAGCGGGCAAGATAAGTGGTGTGGTAAAAGTGACGGTAGCGAAGATATGAATGGATTCAATTCCACTTCTTTTTACATGAGCAGATCATTGTGATGAATAAAAGAGTTGATGTCAAATATATATATATATATATATATATATATTATATTTGCGAAATTTGATTTAGTATTTCTAAATTAAATTTTTCCCTGTAAGTTTGGAATAATATTCTCTCATATTATTATTATATTTATTTATATATATATATATATATACAGAGATCAGTGAATAAACTGTCGTCTAAATTATGCAAAAATGAAAATAACACTGACATTTTAACATATATATTAACCAAAATTACATAAAATTATCTTGAAATACTAAAGAGTAAAATTATTCCATGATGGCTTCAAACATGGCTTTCAAGCGTCTTTCCTGTAACTCTTCTGAACAGTCTCAGTCTCCTTGTTTAAGTTGGTCAAGGTTGCCATAATCCTTGCCTTCAGTTCATCTTTAGTGTTACAAGGAGTTTTGTTGGTCTCTCACTCAACTGTACCCCACACAATAATCAAGGGGTTTGCAGTGTGGGGAGTTAGGTGGCCAGATGTTAGGAGTGATACGGTCACAGAAATTGTCTGACAGCCATGACTGGGTTCTCCCGCTTGTGTGACATGGTGCAGAGTCCTGTTGCCAGATATAGGGTCTTCCAGTAGCTAACCTCTTGGCCCAGGGCAGCGCTATTTCCTCCAGGCACTTAATGTAGACATCCGTGTTGAGTGGGAGATTGTGTGGGAAGATGAATGGAGGCATAACGTTACCATCACTAGTGTTCACTTCAAGCACCATAATGTTGACTGGATGTTTGATTTTTATCACTATTGGTACATGTCTGCAAATTGACACCCAAACACTTTGAAATGTTCATATTAGTGCTTCTGGCATGAATGTCAATCAGTACAGCATGTTGTTTCCAAATTTCTGGCAGAGTGAATTGTATCACAGAGCTGTTTTCCTCATAGACAGTGCCCAACTGATCTACTATCCTGTGTAGTCAACAAAATCAAAAAAATGAGAAAAACAATGTACATGCATGAAATTAAAAATATAAAATATTTTGAAAATAATGAAGTATTTTGATAACATAAATTTTTCATTATTAAACTGGAGTTTGGAATTGAAATTAATGTGAAATTGAGATGGAAGGTTTTAATTTAGATCATTTAGAAACAGTAAGTTTGTGTTGTGTCATAGGACCAGTATTCGTGTGGGCAGGTTAATATCAAAAGAGATATGTGTGTGTGTGTGCCTATGTATGTATATGTGTGTATATATATATATATATGTATATATATGCATATGTATATGTATGTATATGTGTATATATATATATATATATGTATATATATGCATATGTATATATATGTATATGCATATATATATATATATACATTGTGTATATATATATATGTATATGTATATATATAATTTTATATATATATATATATATATATAAATTATATGTATATGTACATGTATATATATATGTATATGTATATACATACATACATACATTATATGTATATATATATGTATATGTATACATACATACATACATATAATATATATATATATATATATATATATACACACACACAATGTCTACCAAATCTACTCATAAGGCTTTTGAGGCTATAGTAGAAGATATTTGCCCAAGATGTCATATAGTGGGACTGATCCCAGAGCCATGTGGTTTAGGAAGAAAACTTCATACCACTCAGTCACAACTGGGCTTAATCAAACATACACATGCACAGCATACATACATATATATATTTACATATGTTAATACATATGTATATTGAATATATAGGCATAATGTATATCTATCTATATATATATGTAGGTATGTATTGATGTATGTATGTATCTATGTGTGTATGTGTGTGTGAGTTTGTGTGCATAGATTTACACACACAAGTACGTACACACACATTATATATATATATATATATACACACATATATATATATATATATACATATATATATATATATATATATATACATATATATATAATATATATACATATATATATATAATGCATATATATATAATATATATATGCATATATAATATATATATATATTGCATATATATATATATATATTTAAACAGGCATCTATGATTTCATTTTCCCTCTAAATTCTAAATTTGTCAACCCTCAGAAAACGTTGCTTTTGTTCCTTTTTTTTTATTTTTCTAACTCATTTTTCACTCATTTGAGGAGACTGTCTAATATCTCATTGTCTCATGAATATAATTCTTAAGACATGAATCCCTGCCCAACCCCTCCAAAAAAAAAAAACGAAAAAAAAAGCAACAACAACAACAAAAAAACAAATTATTTACTCATTCTCTCAATCTGACACACATCTCTTAACGCTGCATACTCTATCAGCTATAAAGTTGCACATTTAACTGAATCGAATACTTTAATGGCAATTCCAAGATATTAATTATCACACTTGAATCACTCTAGCTTTCTTACATGTGTTTATTCATTGATGTTGCTGGTGGTGGTGGTGGTGGTAGTGGTGGTGGTGACAGAAGTGGTTGTGGTGATGATGGTGATGGTGGCAGTGTGGGTGATAGATTTCTGTCTTTTTATTTCATTTCCTGCTGACTTCTATATTTATTTTTTAAGATTTTTATAGTAGTTTTGTTTTGATTTTTTTTATTACCTATCATTATTATTATTATCATCATCATCATCATCATCATCATCATCATTATCATCCTCATTATCACCACAACGACCACTACCATCAACAGTTTCATCATCATTATTATCATTATCATTATCAGCATCATAACGATGATGATAATGATGATTATTATTATTATTATTATGATTATTATGATTATTATTGAATGACAGAGCAACGCATACCATCAAATTGACACTGGGGTACAAATATGCGAAGCCCAGTATACCCATCATGACTACCAGTCTGATAAGGGTATACCAGGCACATGCATCACAACCATATGTGCATGGCATGGTGATTTCATATCAAGATAAACAGCGCATGACCTTGCAGGTGAGGCCCATATTATTATTATTATTATTATTATTATTATTATTATTATTATGATTATCATCATCATCAAGTCAGTTAGCATGACGGGCGAAATGCTTAATGGTATTTTGTCTGTCGCTATGTTCTGAGTTCCGATTCTTACAAGGTCAACTTTGCCTTTCATCCTTTCAGGGTCAATAAAATAAATACCAGTCAAGTGCTGGGGGTATGTGATCACTTGTCCCCTGTCCCCTCAAATCCTAGTCTCTGTGCCTATAGTAGAAATGATTATTATTATTATTAATATCATCATCATCATCATTATTATTATTATTATTATTATTATTATTATTATTATTATCTTATGGTTATCTTACATATTAAAATGTTGATCGCGTTTTTGTCTTTTCCTTTGCAAGCACCATCTTTTGCCGACATGAACTACAGCAAGAACAAGAGCAGCAACAGCAGCGATATTATCAACAACAACACCTCCAACAACAACAACATTAGTAATTAATTCAGTCTCAATAATTTGATCTGTTCTTTGTCTACAGTATCTACCTGGTTGCTTGGTTGCCTATCTTTCTGTCTGTCTCTCTCTCTCTCTCTTCCTCCTTAGCTCTTTCTCTCCCCCAACAACCCTTTCTCCTTCTGCCCATATTTCTTCTGTATATCGCCATTTCTATTATCAACTTCAGTTTACTTTTCATGTCTATGTCTTTTGTTGTTGTCATCGTTGTCATCGTCCTCCTCCTCTCCTCCCTCTCCTTCCCCTCCTCCTCCTCCTCCCCCACCTCCACCTCTTCTCTTCCTCACCTCCTCGTCCTCATTCCCCTCTCCTCTTCCTTCCCTCCTTCATCATTGCCGTCTTTGTCATCGTCATCATCATCTTCATCATCAGCAACTTCCTCACTACCACCATCACCACCATCATCATCATCAATACCATCACCATTATCACCCTCGCTGTCATCATCCTCCTCGTTATTTCACATCTGCCTTGTATGCCGACATGGGTTTGATGGTTTGACAGTATCCAAAAAGCCGGATTTTCCGTTGGATCTGAAATGCCAACCACTCTACAGAGTGTACTGGGTGCTTCTTTTCTGGTGTATGTACGTGTGTGTGTGGGGGGGGAGTGTCATTGTCACTAGTGAGGTCAGCAAGTAGCTCACAACACAAGAGGAAACAACCTCAATCAACTCAGGTTGTAACAGAGAGAGAGAGAGAGAGGTAGCTTAAACCAAGTGGTGAGTGGCTAATGCATGTGTGTGTGTGTGTGTGTGTGTAAATATGGACCCATATATATGAAAGGGAATCAAAGATGCTTCTTCATCAGCCTCTTATATGTTTTACTCACCTTTCTTTTACTCGTCCCTTGTGTTGCACATCATCCCTATATCATTCATCTGTCTGTAAATCAAGACATTCAGAAACAGGTCAGGGTTGAGTAACAGGGAGAACATTCAACTGAAGAAGACGAACGGCCTCCAACACCATTTAGTGCATGCAAGCGTGGAAAAACGGACATTAACTGGTGATGATGATGATGATGGTGATGATGATGATGGTGATGATGATGATGATGATGATGACCACGATCATGTTCAAGATGACAAAGATGATGATGATGACTATGTTGGTCATGGTGACAATGATGACGATGATAGTGATGTTGATGATGATGATGATGATGAAGCTGATGGTGATGGTGACGATGATGATAATGATCATGATGATGTCAGTGATGATGACGAACAACGACAACAAAGACAACGATAATAATGATGATGATGTTTTATTCACCCTTGGCATTCATCTCAACCTCTTCCCATGTATCATGAACTCAGCCATTTCCTCTCAACTACTGTCAGGTTTGCAAATGTTCATTTAGTCTTGTCAAAAATTTAACCATCTCTCTAGTATTTGTGCCTTGCAAAAATACACACTAGGTACCCTCTGTAAAGTAATTGGTGATAGAGAAAGAGTGTCCAGCAATAGAAAAAAAACCCCAAAATGATACAAATAAAAGGTGGTTCTGGGACCCATGAAAGACAGCAGCAAAAAAAAACCCTGTTCAATCCAAATCAGATCAAAACACTGTGTCTGGCAATCATCCCCTGTTCTGAGCAAAGCCTTTTGGTTTTTATAGAGAAGACTTTTGGGGGAGATTCTTTGTGATAAAATATTATAGGTAGCTCCGTTTTACTTTTGTATACAGAATGTAAATGCTATACACAGTGGTATTTTCATCTAAGGTTAGTTCAAGTATATAAATAAATACATACATACATACATTCATACATATATATATTATATATATATATATATATTATATATATATATATATATATATATATATATCTATAGTCTCGCTGGCCCCCATGCCGGTGGCACGTAAAAAGCACCATCCGTTCGTGGCCGTTGCCAGCGCTGCCCCGACTGGCCTCCGTGCCGGTGGCACGTAAAAGCACCATCCATTCGTGTTCGTTGCCAGCCTTGCCTGGCCCCCGTGCCAGTGGCACGTAAAAAGCACCATCTGTTCATGGCCGTTTGCCAGCTCCGTCTGGCACCTGTGTGGGTGGCATGTAAAAAGCACCCACTACACTCGCGGAGTGGTTGGCGTTAGGAAGGGCATCCAGCCGTAGAAACACTGCCAGATCAGACTGGGCCTGATGCAGCCTTCTGGCTTCACAGACCCCAATTGAACCGTCCAACCCATACTAGCATGGAAAACGGATGCTAAATGATGATGATGATATATATATATATATATGTAGATATTATGTATGCATATACATATGTGTGTGCATATGTTTATGCCTACATGTACACCTATGTATATATACGTACACACATACATACATGAATATGTACAAACATATATATATATACACATATAGTGGGTTACTTTCATAACCCCTATCTTACTTTGTACTATATATATATGTATAGATGATTAGATTGAAGCCTGGTGCAGCCAACCCATGCCAGCATGGAGAACGGACGTTAAACGATGATGATAATGTATATGTATACTCACTCATGCACACATACACATATGGAGTGAGAGAGAGCGAGATGAATGTATATAAATATATATATATATATACATATACATATATACATACATATATATGTATATATGTATGTATGTATGTATGTATATGTATATGTATATATTTGTGTGTGTGTGTGTATGTGTTTGTGTGTGTGTGAGTTTGTGTGAAAAAAAAGCACTATCCTGCTTTCTCTTCTCCAAGGCTATAATTTTCCCCCAACTAACTAACCCACCCTTATATTAAACTGTTCCCTAATGTCTTAATTGCCTCTTATGCCACCTTTTTGAATTATTTTTTCAATTTAGCTTTGCACATCTAAATCTGTATTAAGCAGAGAATACTTTTCTGTCTGTCTGTTTCTTTTTCCTGTCACTACCTTTCTTCATCTTGTTTATGACTTAAACACATTATCCTTTTCTTTTATGCAATTTATATTGCCACCCCAGCATTTTTATCGTATTTTTGCCCCTCTTATATTTCCTTCTACTCCTCTTCTTTAATCATATCACGTTGAATCTTTCTGTTCCATGGTTTCTAACTCTATTCTGTTTATTTATACATCTTCTACATCTTCTACCCCACCTTTTCAAAGTGGTGCTTCCATTTTCTACTTCAAGTTTTGGATCTCAAAACACTTTAAATATCTCCTCAACTGAAATCTATTTCATCCTCTCTTTTCTTGTTTTCTCTTCAACTTTCTCTTTGTGTCTCTTTAACTTTCTCTCCCTGTTAACAATTTCCTAACTTTCCCCAAATATATATATAATGTTGATCTCAAATTATTTTATTCTCTCTATCCCATAGTCTTTAACCACACTTATAATTTAGGCTAATATTTCTATATTGGCCCCTATCTCAATTCCTTCCTCAAACCTCAACTGAACAGTCTCTGAAAATGCAAATAAAAAAGGACATGTTTGATAATGTAGTTTGGGGTACATAATACTTGAAAGAAGATGGGATGGTCATGGTTTGAATGTCTTTGATTATAGACCAACTTAAATAGGAATTCCTTAAGGTTAAACAACTGCCACCAAATATCTCTATACATTTCTACCCCTTTCCCTGTTTTTAGATGTTCCTTAATTTCTACCAAAACCTTTGTCATTAATCTCTAACTATCTTACTCTCCCTATTTTTTAGTCTTGAACTTTATTCTCTAGGATCCTCTATAGCTCACTCACTCCTCTTTCAAACTATCTCATTTTCCTTCTCCTTCTTTATATTACAAAATCTCCCCTCTCTTTCTCATGGTCTCTGCCTTATTTTTCTCTTCATTTCTTTCTCTCTAACCCTGTCTTTCTCCCCCTTCTCTCTATATATATGTATATATATATATATATATATATGTATGTGTGTGTGTGTGTGTGTGTGTATATACATACATACATATATATATAATATAGTTACTAGTGTGTTACCCTTCATATAAGTGGTAACTTTGATAGCATACTTTTACTGCCCTGTGTAATTTTGAGAAATATGGCATGCACATAATTATTAGAATTTAATGATTATCAAATTTGTCAATGATTATACAAGATGATAAAATAAATGTTAATTTTCAAAACAATATTTATTACCATAAAATACGATTAAATAAAACAAATTTCTCATTTGTAAATTTGCAATAAATAAATGCTACTATTTTTTGAAAATTTTATCCACATAATTGCAGTCCACCCTATCAAAAGAAATCTATCTTTGCAAAATTCAAACCCTACCCATAATTACTCTGTCATTTAAGCTCTCCTCCTCCTCCTCGTCGTCGTCATCATCATCATCAGGAATACTGGCAGAGCATTCTCATCAAAACATCTGTCAAAAGTAAACATAACAGACCAAATATTGTTGTTTGAGACAGACAATAAAAAGAAGGTGATGAGCTGGCAGAAACGTTAGCACGTGGGGCAAAATGCTTAGCAGCATTTCGTCTGTTGTTATGTTCTGAGTTCAAATTCCACTGAGATCGACTTTGCCTTTCATTCTTTCAGGGTCAATAAATTAAGTACCTATTTCTTTATTACCCACAGGGGGCTAAACAGTGGGAACAAACAAGGACAGACATAGGTATTAAGTCGATTACATTGACCCCAGTGCATAACTGGTACTTAATTTATCGACCCTGAAAGGATGAAAGGCAAAGTTGACCTCGGCGGAATTTGAACTCACAACGTAATGGCACACAAAATACCACTAAGCATTTCGGCCGGCGTGCTAACGCTTCTGCCAGCTCGCTGCCTTGGTAGTCAATAAATTAAGTACCAGTTAGGCACTGGGGTCGATGTAATCGACTTAATCCGTTTACCTGTCCTTGTTTGTCCCCTCTATGTTTAGCCCCTTGTGGGCAATAAAGAAATAAGAAAAATCATGTACTGTCATAGAGGCCAGCTGTCCTGCTGATGTCAATATCTCTGTAAAAATCAAGGAGAAAGAGGATGATAACTATGGACAACTACTTCGTAACCTCCAGCTTCTATGTCCAGATTATAAATTCACATTTATACCAATAATAATTTGTGCACTTGGTTTTTGTAAGTAAATTCCTAAGTAACATTGTGGATAAGCTAAGGTTTTCAGAAAGGAAGAAAAAAAAAATTAATCAACTTACACATTACAAATACAATTTTTAAGTGGAATGGTAAAATTGTGTAAGACTTTTCTCAAGTTTGAAATGTGATATTGTTTTTGTTACCCACATTCTAATGACAGAGCATTGTATCTTTGTCACAAACTAGCTGCCACCTTACATGAAGACTTTCAATAAATGTACATGTATATCGCGCTTTAATTCCAACTTCAGTCCTTTTTACATAGAATTTCCTTCTATCTGTTCCAATTACATATTTCTCTTCTCATCCACCCTCACTCAAGCTGTCTGTATCCATTCTTTATCTAACTCTCTTTACCATTCAATCTCTCTCTCTCCCTCTCTCTCTCTCTCTCTCTCTCTCTCTCTCTCTCTCTCTCTCTCTCCCTCCCTTCGTTTTCCCATTCCGTGTTTTGTTTTCTTTTATGATTTCTTATCTATTTTCACATTTCTTATATTGTAAATATTCTTTCTTTTTGCCGAAATTTTTTCAGTGTTCCTCTGCCTTTAAATTCTCCATAAATAATTACTCACTTTGTCACACAATCATACCTCCACTCTCTCTCACTCTCTCTCTCTTTCCTTCAATCTCTCTCTCAATTTCTCTGTTTCTCTCTCAGTTTCTCTCTTTCTCAATTTCTTTCTCCCAATCTCTCTCCCACATTCTCTCTCGCTCTCTCTCATTCTCTTTCTCTCACAATCTCTTTCTTTCACAGTCTCTTTCTTTCACAGTCTCTTTCTATGCCTATCTCTCTCTATCCCAATCTCTCTCACTAAATCTCTCTCTTAACGTCTCTTTCACTCCCAGTCTCTCTCTGTCTCTCCCAGTGTCTCTCTCTCCCAATTCTTCCTCTAACTCTCTCTCTCTCTCTCATTTTTATCTTTTTCACAATTCTTCCCCTACCTCTCTCTCTCTCAATTTTTATCCTTTTCACAATTCCACACCCCTCTCTCTCTCTCTCAATTTTTATCCTTTTCACAATTCTTCCTCTAACTCTCTCTCTCTCTCTCTCAATTCTTATCTTTTTCACAATCCCCCCCCCTTGCTCTCTCAATTTTATCCTTTCCATAATTCCTCCCCTATCTCGCTTTCTCTCTCAATTTTTATCCTTTTCACAATTCCTCTGCTAATTCTCTCTCTCTCTCTCTTTCTCTCTCTCTCTCTCTCAATTTCAATCCTTTTCACAATTCCTCGGCTCACTCTCTCTCAATTTTTATCTTTTTCGCAATTTCTCGCCCCCCCTCTCTCTCTGGCACTCTCTAATAATTCCTGTAATTTTCTATCAAGGTCTCAAAACTCAGCTCTCTTCCTTTCCAAACAGGACCTTCTTTAGCTCTTTCCAACTTTACTCTCCTTCTGCCTTCCCCTACCCCCTCTCTCTCTCTCTCATCCTAACTTCTTTGTCCCCTTTTCTCTTTCTCTCCCTAAATTCTCCTTCACATTCTCCAATCTCCTTACCTCCAACACACACATACACACACACACACACACTCTTACACACATACACACGCTTAGCTATCCATCTCTAGCTCTCCACTGTAAAAACCAACCAAGTTATCCCTCTACCATTTTATAATCCCAGCTTGCTGTTCCCTCATCTTTTTCCCCTTCCCATCTCCCGGATGCTTACATTGCATTCTTTGTCCCCCCCTCCTACTGCACCATAATGCTCTGTCTCTCCCCCATTCCCAGTCACACACTAATTAGCCAGCATTGATACATCAATGCAATTTACAAACCAAATAAGTAAAGTTAGACGCATCTTTTTTTAGAGGTAATATTACATGGGAAGTTTCATTCTTCAGCTTAAGTTTTTTTTAATTCTTTTTTTTTATATCCTTTTTGCCTACGGCACCACCACCACCGCCGTCGCCGCTGCAACCATCACCACCACCATCACCACCACCACCACCATCACCACCACCATCATCATCACCACCACCACCATCACCACCGCCATCGTCATCATAGCCACCACCACCACCAATGCCACCACCACCGACATCACCACCACCACCATCACCACCATCGCCACCACCACAGCCATTATCATCATAGCCAGCACCACCTTCGCCAGCACCATCATCGCCAGCACCATCACCACCACCACTATCGCCACCACCATCATTGCCACCACCACCCCCATCATCTTCATAGCCAGCACCACCTTCGCCATAGTCTTCATCATCACGAGAACTACCACCTCTACCACAGACCTCCCTACCACCACCATCGTCAGCACCACCACATCACCACATCACCACCATCACCACAACAACAACAGCAACAACAAACACCATAACTGTCACCATCACAACTGCCTGCGACATCACCATCACCACCACTATCATCACAGCCACTACCACCAAAGCCCTGACCACCACCTCCACCACTCCTCTACCCCTAACCCTACCCCCACCACTATCACCTTCACTACCACCACTTTTATAGCTTATACACCTCTCTGCAATTACTACTACTACTACTATTGCTTCTACTACTACTACTACTACTACTATGCTGCTGCTGCTGCTGCTGCTGCTGCTATGCTACTGCTACTACTACAAAACAACTAAAATCATAGACATAGGTATTAATTGCCCTCACTTCTATTACAACCAGTGTCACATGTACCATTACACTACCTACCCACATACCACCACCACTACTACTACTATAAGCCAACAAAGGATCATCCATTTCATGGTTGTTCAGTCTCCTAGAAATAGCAGCCAAATTTTCTTCGAATCACACCTTGTCATTTTTGGTGGGGTTTCTTTTTAAAAATTATTTTGGATAATGTAATTAGAAATATATTCTAAGTCCACCTTCAGATTGATCCACAATATGGCCTCTTTGAAATTCGCACAGTTCCAAGGTATCTTTTGTATGTGGCATGGTTAAGCAGTCACATATAGAACCTGAAATATAAAAATGTCAATTAATCATCATCATCATCATCATCATTTAACATCTGTTTTCCATGCTAGCATAGGTTGGACGGTTCGACTGGGGTTTGGGAAGTCAGGAGGCTGCACCAGGCTCCAGTCTGATCTGGCAGTGGTTCTACAGCTGGATGCCCTTCCTAATGCCAACCACTCCGTGAGTGTAGTGGGTGGTTTTTACGTGCCACCGGCACAGAGCCCAGAGGAGGCTGGCAAATGGCCACGATCGGTTGGTGCTTTTACGTGTGTCACTGATACGAGTGCCAGTCAGGAGGTGCTGTCATCTGTCACGTTCATACGGTGATTTTTATGTGAGACTGGCACGGGTATCTTAACTACAATTTCCATTTGATTTTTATTTTGATGTTGGTGTTGACGTACTTGACTCAATAGGTCACTTAATAAGAAAATATAAAACCTTTTTAAGTTAAAATAAACTTAAAACGATGTTTTATGGAATGTCTGCTTACTTCTCTCATGTCTGAGCATATATGTGTGTTTGTCCTCTACCACCACGTGACAATTGGTGTTGGTTTGTTTACATCCCCAAACTTAGCAATTCAGCAAAAGAGACCAGTACAATATGTACCAGGCTTTAAGAAAATAAGTACTGAGATCAATTCAGTTGGTTAAAATTCTTCTGGGCTGTGTGTTCTAGCCTGGTCACAGTCCAATGACTGAAACAAATAAAACCTTACAGATAAAAGATAGTGGTCTCAAATTCTTATTTCTTTGCTGCCTACAAGGGGTTAAACATAGAGGGGACAAACAAGGACAGACAAAGGGATTAAGTCGATTACATCGACCCCAGTGCATAACTGGTACTTAATTTATCAATCCCGAAAGGATGAAATGCTAAGTCAACCTTGGCGGAATTTGAACTCAGAATGTAGCAGCAGACGAAATACCTATTTCTTTATTGCCTACAAGAGGCTAAACATAGAGGGGACAAACAAGGACAGACAAAGGGATTAAGTCGATTACATCGACCCCAGGGCAAAACTGGTACTTAATTTATCAACCCCGAAAGGATGAAAGGCTAAGTCGACCTTGGCGGAATTTAAACTCAGAATGTAGCAGCAGACAAAATACCACTAAGCATTTCACCTGGCGTGCTAACACTTCTGCAATCCCGTGGTCTCAAATTCTATCAGACAGGTGATCTTGTGTAATTAACTGTGCCCTGGGAGGAACACATGAAAGAAGTTCATCATGTGTGCATATGTATATGAATATTCTTTTACTTGTTTCAGCCATTTGACTGAGGCCATGCTGGAGCACCACCTTTTTTAGTTAAACAAATCAACCCCAGGACTTATTCTTTGTAAGCCTACTACTTATTTTATCAGTCTCTTTTTGCTGAACTGCTAAGTTACAGGGGACATATATGTGTGTATGTATGTATGTATGATGTATGTATGATGTATGTACATACTGAAACTTTTAAAAGTCAAGAGGCTTACAAAAATATCTATCTAGCT
This sequence comes from Octopus sinensis, assembly GCF_006345805.1. Lineage (NCBI taxonomy): Eukaryota > Metazoa > Mollusca > Cephalopoda > Octopoda > Octopodidae > Octopus > Octopus sinensis. The sequence goes on from NC_043000.1 coordinate 92,239,214, forward strand.
AGCTATGTATATGTACATATCTATATATGTGTATGGATTTATATGTGAACGTATTATTATCTATGTGTTCACACACACACACAAACACACACACACACACCAACACACACACCAAACACACACACACACACACACACACACACACATACACACACACATGTA
>NC_043000.1:92246875-92296875 GCF_006345805.1 Octopus sinensis
CACATATATATAGCATATATATATGTGTGTGTGCATATACATATATATATATATATACATACATGCACACACACATGTTCAAATTAAAATACAAATTAAAATTAAAATTGGAAACTCAACTTCTCCATTTTCCAGGTTTTAATTTGAATATTTATAAACAAAGTTTTATACTTAAATCTATTATTGTAGGAATATAACTATTCACAATAAACTAGTAGGTAACAAACCAATAATTCATTGGATATTTTCTATCCTTTAAGGTGGTTATTTTAACCTTCATTTAAACTTGCATATATATATATATATCATCATCATCATCATCATCATCATCGTTTAGCGTCCGTTTTCCATGCTAGCATGGGTTGGACGGTTCTACTGGGGTCTGTGAAGCCAGAAGGCTTCATCAGGCCCAGTCAAATCTGGCAGTGTTTCTACGGCTGGATGCTCTTCCTAACGCCAACCACTCCGAGAGTGTAGTGGGTGCTTTTTACGTGCCACCCGCACAGGTGCCAGACAGAGCTGGCAAACGGCCACGAACGGATGGTGCTCTTTATGTGCCACCGGCACGAGGGCCAGGCGAGGCTGGCAATGGACACGAAACGTGGCGGTGCTGGCAACGGTCGCGAAACGGAAGGTTCTCTTACATGTCACTGGCACTGGTAACACATCTGCAATTTCCATTGATCGATTTCACAAGCATGGCCACAGCTCATAAGCTGAAACTAGAATCAATCAATCATATATATATGAAACAAAATTTTATACAGAGATACCCAAGGTTTCACACCCACAAAGCCAATGCCTTGTGGACAGCTCTGTCTACAAGGTTTTGGCTTTGTGGGTGCGAAACCTTGGTTAACTATGCAAAATTTTGTTGTAATAATTACAAATTACAGCTCTATGTTTTAGAGTGTGCTTCTTTCTGTTTTTTATTAACTGACTCTCTCTCTCTCTCTCTCTCTATATATATATATATATATATATACACACATATATGTATGTGTATATATGTATGTGTATATATATATACACATACATATATTGTATGTGTATAATGTATTGTGTATCTATATATATGTATATATAAGTATATATATATAATGTATATATCTGTATATATATGTATGTATATATGTATTATGTATATATATATACCATACATATATGTATGTGTATATATATGGGAGCTCCTCTATGCTGATGACCTTGCTCTAATTTGCTGGGGTCGCTATCAGAACTGGGGAGAAGTTTCCTGTGTGGAAACAAGGATTAGAATCGAAGGGCCTCAGAGTCAATTCTAGCTAAAACAAAGTCTAATCAGTAGGAAGGTACAAATCACAAACCCTTCAGGTAGATTGGCCCTGCTCGATCTGTAGAAAAGGGGTAGGTAGAAACTCTATAAGATGCACAAGTGTAAGCTATGGACACATAAGAGATGCAGCAATGTCAAAGGAAGGCTAACTAGGGAAGATGGTTTTTGTATGTGGCAGATGCTCAGGAACATAAACACTGAAAATTCCTGAGAACCAACTTCCGTCACTTTCCAGGGAGAAAAACTAGAAATAGTTGATAGTTTTGCGTTACCTAGGTGACCAAGTCAGCAGCGGGGGTGGGTGTGCTGAAAGTGTAACTGCAGAGTAGATAGCTTGGGCAAAGTTCAGAGATCTCTTACCTCTGCTGGTGACAAAAGGCCTTCGCACAGAGTGAAAGGCAGACTGTATGTATGCGTGTGTACGAACAGCCATGCACATGGCAGTGAAACATGGGCGTGACTGCTGAGGATATGCGTCAGCTCGCTAGAAATGAAGCCAGTATGCTCCGATGGATGTGTATGCCGGTACTCACACTCGGCAGAGTTGTAGTACCCCTTGAGAGAAAGCTGGACCTAAGAAGCATCAGTTGTGGTGTGCAAGAGAGACGTTTGCGCTGGTATGGTCAATGTGGCGAGAATGGATGAAGATAGTTGTGGTGAAAAAGTGCCACACCTAGCGGTTGAGGGAACCCTGTGGAAGAGGCAGACCCAGGAAACCTGGACGAGGTGGTGAAGCACGACCTTCGAACTTTAAGGTCTCACTGAGGAAATGACTAGCGACCGAGACCTCTGGAAGTGTGCTGTGCCCCAGAAGACCCCGGCAGGACAAGTGAGTCCACAACCCTGGGCCTTCTACATGGGATGGAGCCAGCCTACGTTCATACCTTCCCTTCTTGGACACGAAACTCTACTTGTGAAGACGTGTTGAGGCAAGTGAGGATCAGAATCGAAATCGATCAATGGAAATTGCGGATGTGGCTACCAGTGCCGGTGGCATGTCGAAACTCTGCTTGTGAAGACCCATTGAGGCAAGTGAGGATCAGAATCGAAATCGATCAATGGAAATCGATCAATGGAAATTGCAGATGTGTTCCCATGCCGGTGGCCATGTACGAGAAACTTTCCGTTTCGCGACCGTTGCCAGCACCGCCCCGTTTTCGTGTCCGTTGCAGCCTCGCCTGCCCCTCGTGCCGTTGGCACATAAAAAGCACACATCCTTCGTGGCCGTTTGCAGCTCTTGCTGGCACCAGTGCGGGTGGCATCTTAAAAACACCCACTACACTCACGGAGTGGTTTGGCGTTAGGAAGGGATCCAGCCATAGAAACCCTGCCATATTTGACTGGGCCTGATGAAGCCTTCTGCTTCACAGACCCCATTATAACCGCCAACCCATGCTAGCATGGCATAAACGGACGCTAATTATGATGATGATGATGATATACATGTAATATATATACATATACATATATATACAATTATATATATACATATATAATATGTATATATATGATATATAATATAACCATACATATATATATATTTATACATATGTGTATATATATATATATTATATATATATACATATACATATATATATATATTTATACATATGTGTATATATATATATAATATATCTATATATATATATGTATATATATATATATGTATATATTAATATAATATATATATATGTATATATATATATGTCTTATATATATATATATATATATATATATATACATACATATATATACATTGTTAATTGTCCTGAAGCCTCTCTCTTTCTCTCTGTTCCCTCTTCTTTGCTTTTCTTTCTCTTTTCCCCTTTTTCCAGAAAAACAGAAGCAATATTCTCCTCTTCTAAACAAAGCAAAAAATCATCTGATTCATATAAATAAACAATGAAATGTTCTGTCTTTACCATTTTGATTTTGATTTTGTCTGAATGAGTTTGAAAAATGCACGAAAGTGCTAATAAAGAATTATGCATCTAAAATTCTGACTGCCTCCTTTTTCTCAATTTATATACTTATATATGTATCTATGAATCTATCTCTACATCCTACCAAGCTCACAATCTTCTGCTCTTAGCATTTCTGTCTGTTGTCATTATCATAACACCCTCTCCATTTCCCCATTCTCATCACTCCTCATCTGCTTGATTCTCTTACCTTTCATAGTTTATGTATAAGTGACTGTGTGGGATCACTCTGATCCCTCTTCTCAATATACTATAAAGTCATTCTTATGTACTATTAAACAGCTGCTATTGTCGCATCTCTCTAAATGGCTACCTAAAGGTATCGCTCAGACGTGAAGTTCTCAAAATCTGTTGCAGGTATATTCACATACATTTTGATGATGAAATTCCAGTCTGGCCAATATATGTTTATTGTCAGTTCATTTACTTTATGTAGTGTGGTAGATTTCTGCTTTTAACACTCTTTCCTTTTATGATCACTTCTGTTGCCACTCATCACCCACCTAACCTTTTATCTCATCACACTTTCTTATCCTTGATCCCCTCGGTTATTGTCAATCACACATCTCCTCACTACTCCTCAAAGAACCCTGCTTCTTACATCATATTCCCTCTTCTCTCACTCACTCATTCTGGTTCATCTGATGTGATTGTGCTTTCCCTCCCAATCCCCATTTTGATTATATGAACAAATGTACGTGCTACTCTTACACTCATCTCTCTTTCACCCATTTCAGGCCATGTTGCTGTCAAGATACTCTCTCATTTAACCTCCTACATCTTGGTCCACTTTTTGGATTACTTAGTACTCTCTGCATCTCCTGATCCAAAGCAACTTTCCTCCTTTTTTCTGTACTGGTGTGGAAACAGAAAACCATCAAACTGAACCACGTTTAAAGGGACAAATGAGCATGAGTATGACAACGTCTTTATAGTGATGGTTCCATGGAAAACCACATCCTGTACACACTTGAAGTGGTTGACAAATGTGGAAAGAAAGTATAGGACAGTGAGGTATCTTGCCTTATGAAGGACCATTCAATCTGTCTAATGTAGATTCCATGAGAAAATGTAGCCAGTACATGTGTGAAGTGGTTGGTGATAGGAAGGGCATCCAGCGATATAAAATAGGCCAGAGGACATATACTAGCGCCGGTATATGGGAACAGTGGCTCTCAATAACTAATGGGTTTGATCATGATGGCCCATCCAACCCAAACCAATATGGAAAGTGTAGATAAATAGAATAATGATGCTGCTGCTTATGATGGTGTTGATGATGACGATGATGATGATGATTATGATATATATATATTATCATATCTTTTACCATTTTTACTCTTTACTTTTTCTTCTCTTTTTTTGTTTTTCGCCTCCATATTTTATGCATATTCTTCCTTCTTAACATATGAAACTTTTTGTTGCACATAAAAACATGTATTGTGTCTATTAAGTAATATTTATCTCTCACCAGATGGACAACATTTTTTGTTGATCTTACATTATACCATCACAGAACAGTGCATTATATATTTATATATATATACACACACGTGTGTGTTTGTGCATGCATGTAGATATTTGTGTATGTGTGTGGTAAGAAACTTCCCAAGCTCATGGTTCTGGCTTTAGTCCCACTGTGAAGCACCTTGAGCAAGTATCTTCTACTGTATTCTCAGGCTGACCAAAGCCTTGTGAGTGGATTTGGTTAGATGGAAACTGAAAGAAACCTGTCATATATATTTGCATATATGTATGTGAGTGTGTCTTTGGTTTGTCCACCTATCACTGCATGCCAACGAGTGCTGGTGTCTTTATCGGCTCATCGCCTAGCAGTTTAGAAAAATAGATTAAAGTGCTACGATAAAAAAATAAGTCCTGGTGTTGATTTGTTTGACTAAAAGCCTTGAAAGTGGTGCTCTAGCATGGCCACAGTCAAATGCCTGAAACAAATAATATTTATATATAGCGCAGGAGTGGCTGTGTGGTAAGTAGCTTGCTTACCAACCACATGGTTCCGGGTTCAGTCCCACTGCGTGGCATCTTAGGCAAGTGTCTTCTACTATAGCCTCGGGCCAACCAATGCCTTGTGAGTGGATTTGGTAGACGGAAACTGAAAGAAGCCTGTCGTATATATGTATATATATATATATATATATATGAATGTGTGTGTATGTTTGTGTGTCTGTGTTTGTCCCCATAGCATTGCTTGACAACCGATGCTGGTGTGTTTGCATCCCCGTAACTTAGTGGTTCGGTAAAAGAGACCGATAGAATAAGTACTGGGCTTACAAAGAATAAGTCCCGGGGTTGAGTTGCTCGATTAAAGGCGGTGCTCCAGCATGGCCCCAGTCAAATGACTGAAACAAGTAAAAGAGTAAAAGAGTAAAGAGTAATATATATATATATATATATATATATACACACATATATATATGTATATATATATATGTATGTATATACAATAAAGGGGTAAATAATTTTTCGTGGTTTTTCGTACATATGTATATATATATGAATATATATATGTATATATATATATTTATGTATTTATATATAAATATATTATATACATATATATATATATACATGATATATACATATATATATTTATATATATATATATATATATATATACACACATATATATACATATATGTACATATGTATATATGTTTATATATATATATACACATATACATATTAATGTTACTGGTGATCCCTCTTGGAGTCTACAGAGTGGTATTGTATACAAATAAAATGTTTATAACTCTCTATACATCTATAGATATATTGTGTAGTATGGTGCATTTATATGTATGTATGTATGTATGTATGTATGTGTGTTTATGTATATACTTTCAGTCTTAAATCTGTAGAAACTACTCTTTCTCTATCCCAATGACACTCACACACATAAGCATGCATACACACACATACACATCCACAAACACAGACATGCATACACATACACTCACAAAATTATGACATCTTTCCATTAATATTAATTAAAAAGTCTTGTCAGAATAGCTTCTCTTTGTAAATTTCATTTCATTGTTTACAAAGGTTATTTCAAAACCATTTTTCATTTTCTCTAAATACATGCAATTCTTTTCCAGTTAAGCATTCCAAGAGATTACCAAAATTCCATAACTCATAAAAAATAAAGCCTGAATTAACCATTATTTTCTCTTATTTTTTGAGAATGTTGTCAGAACTATGAATTTAAAGTAAAGATTTTCTTTAAAAAAGACCAGTAAAAATATGACTACCATATGTATCATATGTCTGCTGTTATTCAAGTTTTTTTTCTTTTCAATATTAAAAAAATTATTTTGTGTTGCCTTGATTGTGGGTTATAATTTATAAAAATATTTATTTTTAGAATTGGTAAATGGCCAATATTTTTTGTGGAGTGTATGTATGTAGATTGAGTCCACTCAGTGTATAACTGGTATCCATTAATCTTTCAAGAATGGGACATGCATGATGTTACTGAAACTCCAAGAAGTAAAATTTCCTTTATGTCACATCCTTTTATTTGTTTCAGTCATTAGACTGTGGCCATGCTGGGGCATCAAAAAAAAAAGAAAGAAAGAATGGGATGGCTATGACTGGAATGTCTTTGACCATTAGGACTTAACAAAATGTAAAACAACAACTCATTTCTTTCTTTCAGATGGTAGGAATTGACTTTGCTTTTTTGTCACCACACTTCTGTTGAAATACTGCTTTTGTGTATATTAATTATTGAAAATAATGAAGAATTTAGTAAAATAACTTTGTCGTTATTAAGCTGGTGCTTGAAACATAAACTGACATAGAATTTTGATAAGTTGCAATTTAGATCACTTTAAATGAGGTTTGTGTCATAGAACCAGAGGCAGTCTTAGGTGGGTTTTGTATTTAAAGGGTTAAGAGAAATTTGGCTACTGTTTCTAGCAAGTACATTGACCACACAAATGACACTTTTTTTTATTTATCATTCAGGTATCATCATCGTCGTCGTCATCATCATCATTATCATCATTTTAAAGCCTTCTTTTCCATAATATCTGATAGGAAAAAAAATATGAAAGCCTCTGGTTATAAATTTACTGGCTTAGATTTTACCTGGCATTAAAAACATGGAATAACTGCAATGAAACCTCACAGCTTATTTTGCTGGGTATGATGGAAAGTGTCAGCGGTCCATAGCCAGCAGACTAAGGTGACACTTGTTTACAAGTCATGCTTCATGAACCCAGCGAAGAATTCTTGCAGTTCCAAGCAATGCTAATTTTTGTAGGTGTCCTACTTCACACTGGCACCAGTCTTTTCCAGTCATGTTGGTAGTTAAGTGCTGATACTTCCAAGTGCACCAGTTACTATTGGTATCATCTCAACTCTTCTCATTGACCACAACCTTTGTATTTCCACTTCAAATCATCACAGTTAATTATTTTTCTTCTTCTTTCAGCATGAAAAAACCTCAAAAGGGAAAAATTTATAATCATTCCTTTTGAAAATATTCATTTATATTAAGGGCATTACTAATTGATAAATTCTTATAAAGATTTTATTCTATTTTAAAATTTTAACTTTAACTGGAATATATTCAGTGCTGAATTATTCTGAATAAATACGTGTACCGAGATGCAATTTTAAAAGCACGTCTCTTACATAGAATGAACAATTCTATATACTATGCTGGATACATTTGGTGGTGATCTGGTATGTTGATCTTTTGCTCATTTTTATGTCTTGATTATGCCTTCACTGACAATTAGAAAGTGCATTTTGTGCACTAACTATGAAATCATATGATTTGCAGCTGAATCTGTTTTTAGGAGCTCGCTTCAAGAGTTGCATTTCCTTGTGTTCGGTACACTGTATTTATTATGATAGTTTTGACTTTAAGAGTCCCTCATATTGTGAGGTATTAACGTGTAGCAATACCCTCAATACGAATATATTTAAAGGGAATAATGATAAATGTTTCCCTTATGAGGTTTTTTCACACTGACTACTTGATAAATTCTTATAAATATTTTATCCTATTTTAAAATTTTATATATATATATGTATATGGTTAAAAAAAATGATGATCCCAAAATAGTACAATATATACATATATATATAGTTATATATAAATAAGAAAATGGAGAGGAAAATATATAGTGGATACTTATTTTCTTATGTAAATATAACTATAAATTAGACTGTTTATCTCTATATATTGTGAAAATTCTCTCAATATATCATTGATAACACCAGTTGATCTCAGGATTTTATAATTCCTAAAGAGAAAATTACATCCTCAAATTGACTATATATATATATATATATATATTATATATATATATATATATAATATATATATATATACACACTCAATATACCTATGTTTCAGAACAAATTCTTAGATGAGGTAGAATGGTAATAAGAAAAGAAGTGAGATGACAAAAGAATAGACACTTATCATATGAACTTAATTATCTTACAGTTGTTTCTGCTCTATAATGCAGTGGTGTCAGAGTTAAATGCCTGAGTAACACCTTATATCTTCATCAGAGTTTCAGATATGGCTAGATAGATAGATACATACACACATGTAAAAGAATAAAGCTCCATCCTCAGTCACATAGACTCATGTGGCTGTTTTCCCTGTTTTGTGAGATGTATATTCCCCACCGGGACAGGATGCCAGTCTGTTGCAGAATTCCTTATTTTTGACAGGTGAGTGGACTGGAGTGATGTGAAATGAAGTGTTTTGCTCAAGAACACAAAGCATCACCTGGTCCAGGAATCTGATCCACAATCTTAGGATCATGAGTCTGACACCCTATCCACAAAGCCATCGGCCTCCATTTATTAACACACACATAAATGTTTATACATATGTATATTTATGTATATATGCATGCGCATACACACACACACATACATACATATATATATATATATATATATATATATATACTTACACATATATATATATATATATATACTTACATATATATATATATAATATATATATATATATGTGTACATACTTATATATATATATATTAGAAATATTGAATTTCTAAATGTCTCAAAGAGACATGAGCGGTGGTGGAGCGATAGAGTGGTTATATACTGTCAACATAACATGACAGTCCCGTAAGGGAATTACACCACTAGGGCTAAACAGCGGTGGTGTAATTCCTTTACGGGACTGTCACGTTATGTTGACAGTATACAACCACACTCTCTCACTTTCTCCCTCTCTCTCTCTCTCTCTCCATATATATATATATATATGGCAAAAAAGAATTTCATTTGTATATATTCACAGACGCAAACATACATGTACACACACACACACACACACACACACACATTGAAAAAGAATTTCACTGTATACACTCACACACACTTACGTATATACATGTGTGTGTACATATATATGTATATATATATATATACTTACACACACACACACACATACACAAAAGATACATTATATTTACTTGAAAATAAACTTATCAATTCTTAAGTACTTGCTTAATTTATTTCATCAAGAGATTTCAAAATCCATTTACGAAGGGTGGTGTGACAAAAAAAAAAAAAGAAAAGAAAAGAAAAGAAAAGAAAGAAAAAGAGAAGGGAGTGAAAGTGTTCTGTCTTTAATTGCAATAAAATGAACAAATATAAAAAAAAAAGTAAAATAAATATAGAACTCAGAAAGACTAACCAAAATATGATCCCAGATGTCTAAGATTGCTTACAAGTAATAATTGGCAGCAAGTACTTAAGTAATAATTCTCGTATTACTGCCGAGATATCTTTAGTGTCATTATAGTATTGATATATTCGTTATCATCATCATCATAATCATTATTAGTATTGTTATTGTTTTTGTGGTTGTTTTTGTTGTTACTGTTGTTGTTGTTATTATTAAGGTGGCAAACTGGCAGAATTGTTAGCACACCGGGCAAAATGCTTAGTAGTATTTCAACATTCCTTACATCTTGAGTTCAAATTCCACTGAGGTCACTTCGCCTTTTGTCCTTATGAGAATCAATGAAATAAGTACTAGTTACATACTGGGGTTGATGTAATTGACTATCGCCCTCTCCCAAATTTCAGACCTTGTGCCTGTAGCAGAAAGGATTATTATTATTATTATTATTATTATTATTATTATTATTATTGTTATTGTTATTACTATTATTATTATTGTTATTGTTATTACTATTATTATTATTGTTATTGTTATTATTATTATTATTATTATTATTGTTGTTGTTATTATTATTATTATTATTATTATTATTATTATTATCATTATTATTATTATTATTATTACTTTTTTTTTCTTCTTTCAAATTTGCTTCCATTTCTTGCTGAGTGTCTTCCCGACTCCTAGGGCAAAGAAACTCATAGTATACATTGGTAGGCCATTAAACCAAACTCAATAATTCGTTCATTTTTTTTTTTATTTTTTTTTTTAAGTTAAATTAAAATACATGAGCAGCAACAGTTCTCACATCGACAATGCTCTTCTCAATACGTGTGATGTACCAGTTAAGACAATCTTTTGCACTTCTTGCAGGGATGGTAAGCCAGGGATCATTCTCATATAATTTTCGGTTCCCTTCTTGATCATTCCTAGTGCTCCTACGATCACTGGTATTGTAACCGCCTTGAGATGCCACATTTTCTCAATTTCAATGAGTAGGTCTTTATATTTTCTGAGCTTGTCAAACTCTTTCGCTGAGATATTATGATCACAGGGGATGCTCATTATCATTATTATTATTATTATTATTATCATTATTATTATTATTATCATTATTATTATTATTATTATCATTATTATTATCATTATTATTATATTATTATCATTATTATTATTATCATTATTATTATTATTATTATTATTATTATTAACATTATTATTATTATTATTATTGTTATTGAATGAGAGAGCAGTGCATGCCATCAAAATGACACTGGGATAAAATATTTGAAGCCCAGTATACACATCATGACAACTTGTCTTATAAGGGTACACCAGACACATGCATCACAACCATATGCGTGCAACATAGTGATCTCATATCAAGATAAACAGCACATGACCTTGCAGGTGGGGCCCAGTTAGAATTTTCTTCTGGTTGAGTAATTCATCCCACTTAAAAGATCCCTGAATAAGGGTTGTTTAAGGATGTTGAATGAAACACCCATGTTTTCAGAGGTGAATTGTTCAAACCCCAAAGAATCCCTCTCAACACATGGCTATGATGCTCCCCCACTACTTCTGCATGTGATCAGAGATGCACATATCGTCAGCCACTAAGGACATGCTCAACTGGTTACGGTCAAATAAATGACAAGCAAATCTGTGGTATTGAGCAGAATATTTGCTGTAGCCCATCTTTTATACCAAGACATTATCATTATTATTATTATTGTGATTTCAAAGAAAAAGGTAATGTAAAAGGAGAAGAAAGGGGACTCTCTACACCCCCTTTTTTTGACCAGGCTCCCGTTGGCTTTTGTAGGGTTTTTTTCCACCGGGAACATTTCGAGACGTCTCCCCCTTTTGGGAGTTTTTCATTGTTTTTAATAATCATTGCTTTAAAGTTTTTTACACGGATTTTTTTAACAAACGGACAAAACCCTTTGTAACTTTTTGTCCTGTCTTGTCCCTTTATGTAATCATGCGTGTCAGCCCTTGTGGCCAATAAAAAAGAATTGATTATTATTATTATTATTATGAAGTGGCAAGCTGGCTGAATCATTAACATGCCAAAAGAAATGCTTAGCAGCAGTTCGTTTATCTTTATGTTCTGAGTTCAAATGAGCTTGAAAGTACCAGTCAAATAGGGTGTTGGTCAAGGATATCTACTTACTATCTTCCCCCAGAATGGCTTTCTTGTATAATTTTGAATATGCAATATAATTTCAAGAGAGATAGGTTGTCATCATTGCCAAAGTAGGCACAAGCCACCTGGGTAGCACCTGTGCCACTGACATGTAAAAAACACCATTTGAGCATAGCCGATGCCAGTGCCACCTGACTGACTCCCATGCTGGTGGCACATAAAAGCACTCACTATACTCTCAGAGTGGTTAGCATTAAGAAGGGCATCAAGCTGTAGAAATCTTGCCAAATCAGATTGGAGTCTGGTGCAGCCTTCTAGCTTGCCAGTTCTCAGCCAGACCATCCAACCCATGCCAGCATGGAAAGAAGACTTTCAACGATGATGATAATGATGATGATATATATATACACATGACTGACCTCTCACCTACCGAATTCATTTACAAGACTTTGGTTAGCCTGAGGCAATAGTAGAAGACACTTGCCCAATGTGTTGCACAGATAGACTGAAACCAAGACCGTGTGCTTGGGAAGCAAACAGCTTATTTATATTGGTTTCAAATTTTGTCACAAGGCGTGTAATTCAGTGGGAGGGGTAAGTCAATCACAGTGACACCAGTACTTAACTGGTACTTAATTCATTGACAAGAATGAAAGGCAAAGTCGACCTTGGCAAAATTTGAATCCCGAACATAAAGATGGATGAAATGCCGGTAAACATTTTGCCTGGCATGCTGGCAATTCTGCCAGCTTGCTGACTTAAACTTCTTACTCATATTGAAATGACATAAAAATATCCTTGTTACTGAGTATCACTGTTTTTATGTTAAATTTACATAAATTACTTAGTCTATTATGCTTGCCTATGAAGAGTAATCATTTAGCGATTATTGTCAGATCTTAAGTATATCTGTATCAGCCTATCTAGTTAGCTAGCTTTCAATTTTCAATTAATCTATGTATCTATCTATTCATCTACTTTGACATACATAGATAAATACATACATATATACACAAACATGAGGGTTTGCTGGAAAGTTTCTATCTTTAATGGTATTGTGAAAAGCCTCATCGGAGGCCCAAACTTCTGAGTTCTTTTACAGGGCTTAGAAAAACTGAAGGACCACTGCAATGAGTGTGTGAATTTGAGAGGGGAATATGTTTAAATAAAATCATAATTAACTGATCCTCAGGTATTTTCTTTTATCCAAAGCCAGGAACATTTCAGCACCCTCTTGTATATATCCGAATATTAATATCTGAACAGCAGTTTGTCCATCTTTATGATTTGAATTCAAATTCTGCTGAGGTCGATTTTGCCTTTCATCATTTTGGGGTTGATAAAATGAGTACCAGTTGAGCACTGGGGTCAATTCAAATGACTTACCCATTCCCCTGAAATTACTGGCCTTGTGCCATCATTTGAAATTTATATATATATATATATCATCATCATCATCATCGTTTAACGTCCGTTCTCCATGCTAGCATGGGTTGGACGGTTCAACCGGGGATCTGGGAAGCCAGAAGGCTGCACCAGGCTCCAGTCTTATCTGGCAATGTTTCTACAGCTGGATGCCCTTCCTAACGCCGATATATATATATATATATATATATATATATATATGTATATATGTTGCAGTGAAGGCACATGGTTTAGTGGTTAGGGCATTCCGCTCAAGATCAAAAGGTCATGAGTTCATTTCCTAACAATATATTGAGTCCTTGAACAAGACACTTTATTCCATGATGCTCCAGTCCACTCAGCTGGCAAAAATGAGTAGTACCTGTATTTCAAAGGGCCAGCCTTGTCCCACTCAGTGTCACACTCAATCTCCTTGAGAACTATATTAAGGGTACACATGTCTGTGGAGTGATCAGCCACTTGCACTTTAATTCAACAAGCAAGCTGCTCCGTTGATCATATCAGCTGGGACCCACGTCATCATAACTGACGGAGTGCTCCCTGTATGTTACATGTTTGTGTTTTCCTTCTTGACAAATATTTCACTGCTATATTTAACAGGTCAAGTGAGTGATTATATAGACAGTAACTCTCAATTGCTTTGCAAACTTATATATTAGTGTTACTGTTGTTGTTTTCACCGTAGGTGGCGCTGTTGTCGACTAATGAGGCAATATGATCGCAGCTGTTGCAGGAACGATTGAGTATAACTTACAACAATAACAAACCACCACCACCACTACCAGCAGCAGCAACAACAACAACAACAACAACAACAAAATTAACATCAACACTGCCTCAACAATAAGAATCCATTTTATAGTTGCTACTCTTACCGCTGTCACCACTACCACCACCACCACCACTGATACAAACGCCATCACCTCCTCCACCATCACCATCATCACTGCCAACAGCACCACCATCACCATATCTACTGTCATCACAACCATGACCACTACTGTCGCCACCATCATTAATGCCACTACTACTACTACTACTATCACCAACACTACCTTCGCCACTACTACCATCACTACCATCATCACCACTATCACCACTATAAGTATCATTACCACCAGCAGCAACAGCAGCAGCACCACCACCACTACCACCACTACCACCACCACCACCACCATCATCACCACCACCACCACCACCACCACCATCACCATCACCACCACCACCACCATCACCACCACCACCACCACCATCACCATGATCACCAGCAACCATAGCACTAACATCATCACTACCACATGACTGCTGCCATGACTGTCACCACTGTGCCATTGCTGCCTCGAACACCACCACTGTGCCACTGCTGCTGTTGTAGCCACTACTGTTGTTGCCACCACCATTTCTGCCACCAACACCGCCACCACCACTACCAGTATCAATACTGCTAACATCATGTTCCTCAGAATAAGATTACTCGTTGTCATTACCTCCATCACCAATACCATCACCATCACCACAACTACCACCACCACAACCACACCCATCACCACCACCACCACCAGCATCAGCCCACCGACATCACTACCACCACCACCACCAATCTAGCATCATCACCTCTAATATCCTTATTATATGTAGCTTGGTTCAGTGATAAGATATCTAAACAAGATATCTTCTAGCAGTTATCGACTATTTAGGACCCACACCATTGAGATTTCAATGGTATCCAGTAACCCCTAATATCGACTGACACCCTCATAAAAACGGTTCCAATTCATTTACCTATTTATTTATTTATTGTTTGTTTATTTGTTTATTCAGCAATCTATTTATAGGAATGATGCTAATTTAGGCAGCAGGGTAAAATTTACTCTACAAAATTGATCACAGCAGGATTTGAACTCGGAATGTAAAGACTCGAAAGAAAGATGCTCTAGTGATTGTGCTAATCTGCCAGCTCAACTCAAGGTTAAGTCTGAGTGTAACCTTGGGCTGATATATATATATACATACATATATATTTAAGAATGAGAAAATGAAGAAAATAGAAAAAATTGATGTACAGACTTTATTTATTTAAAGACGTTCAAATCCATGTACAAAAATTCCTGCCTACAGCTGTTTCCAAATCCAATCAATTTGATTACAGAAAAAATTCAAATTCCTGTATTTGAATCCAATCAATGTCATTATGTCAATTTTTTCTAATTTCTTCATTTTCTCATTCTTAAAGTTTTTAAAAAATCTTTATGTTTCAATGATAAACTAATATATTTGGTTTCCACTGAACACTGGTATAAATCAGTGAACTAGGATGCTAGCATCCCTTAAAGGATTTTAGTTCCTTGACTAAATACATATATATATATATACATACATACATATATGTGTGAGTGTCTATCTGTTTATATATATGGGTGTGTGTATGTGCATGTGTGTTTGGTATATATATGTGTGTGTGTGTGTGTGTGCATGTGTGTGTGTGGAGGCACAATGTCTCAGTAGTTAGGGCAGTGGACTCATGGTTGTAGGATCATGGTTTCGATTCCCAGACCGGGTGTTGTGAGTGTTTAGTGAATGAAAACACCTAAAACTCCACAGGGCTCCAGCAACAACAACCCTGTTGTACTCTTTCATCACAAATTTCTCTCACTCCTGTTTCTATTGTACCTGTATTTCAAAGGGCCAGCCTTGTCACACACTGTGTCATGCTGAGAACTACATTAAAAGTATATGTGTCTGTGGAGTGCTCAGCCACTTGCATGTCATGTTAATATCATGAGCAGGCTGTTCCGTTAATTGGATTAACTGGAACCCTCATCATCACAATTGACAGAGTGCCACGATGATATATATATATCATCAACATCATCATCATCGTTTAACGTCCGTTTTCTGCACTAGCATGGGTTGGACGGTTCGACTGGGGTCTGGGAAGCCTGGAGGCTGCACCAGGCTCCAGTCTGATCTGGCAGTGTTTTTACAGCTGGATGCTCTTCCTAATGCCAACCACTCCGCGAGTGTAGTGGGTGCTTTTTACGTGCCACCGGCACAGATGCCAGGAGAGTCTGGCAGCGACCACGATCAGTTGGTGCTTTTACCGTGCCTCCGGCACAGAAGTCAGTTAGGGCGGCGCTGGCATCGGCCACGTTCGGATGGTGCTTTTTACATGCCACCGGCACAGAAGCCAGTCAAGGCGGTGCTGGCATCGGCCACGTTCGGATGGTGCTTTTTATGTGCCACCGGCACAGGTATCACAACTACTATTTCCATTGATATGTATTTCGATGTTCATGTCTCAATAGGTCTCCTCAAGCACAGCGGGTTGTTCTGAAATCCAATGGGCAGGGACTATGCGGAACTGGTGCAGGAAACAACCCGGGTCTTTGCAGTCACAGCATATCTCCAGAGATCTCGGTCCTTCATCATTGCCTCTGTGAGGCCTAACGCTCTGAGGTCATGCTTGACTACCTCATCCCATGTCTTCCTGGGTCTACCTCTCCCCCTGATACCTTCAACTGTTTGGGAGCGGCACTTCTTCACACATCTCTCCTCATCCATCTGCAGTACATGACCATACCATCACAAGCGTAGCTCTTGCACACCACATCTGATGCTTCTTATGTCCAGCATTTCTCTCAGGGTGCTTACACACTGTCGTGCGTGCACGCTGACATTACACATCCAGTGGATCATGTTAGCTTCATTTCTTTCAAGTCTACACATGTCCTCTGCAGTCACAGCCCATGTTTCACTACCGTGAGGCACGGCAGTTCACACACATGCATCATACAATCTACCTTTCACTCTGAGCGAGAGACCCTTTGTCGCCAGTAGGGGTAGGAGCTTTCTGGACTTTGCCCAGGCTATTCGTATTCTAGTGGTGACACTCTCTGAGCATCCACCTCCACTACTAACTTGGTCACCCAGATAGCGGAAACTATCAACTACTTCTAATTTCTCTCCTGGAATGTGATGGAATCTGTTTTCTGTGTGTCTGTGGTGTCTATTGTCCCTGTGCATCTGCCGCACATGAAAGCTATCTTATCAGTTAATTTCCCTTTGATGTTGCTGCACCTCTTATGCATCCATAGCTTACACTGGGTACATCTTATGGAGTTTCTACCAACAAATTTCCTACAGATCGAGCAGGGCCACCTGCCCGAGGGGGTGTGTGCTGAGTTCACCTTTCTGCTTACTATAACTTTGGTCTTTGCTACATTTACTCTAAGGCCCTTTGATTCTAACCCTTGCTTTCACACCCGAAGTTTCTCTTCTAGTTCCGGTAGTGATTCTGCTATGAGAGTCAGGTCATCAGCATAGAGGAGCTCCCAGGGGCAACCTGTTTTGAATTCCTCTGTTATTGCCTGGAGGACTATGATGAATAAAAGGGGACTGAGGGCTGAACCTTGGTGTACACCTACTTCTACCCGGAATTCTTCACTATATTCGTTGCCAATCCTAACCTTGCTGACAGCCTCTCTGTATAGGGCTTGTACAGCCCTTATTAGCCATTCATCAATCTCCAGTTTCCGCATCGACCACCAGATAAGGAATCGGGGGACCCTGTCAAAGGCTTTCTCCAAGTCCACAAAAGCTATGTAGAGGGGTTTATCTTTAGCTAGGTACTACTCCTGCAGTTGTCAGACCAGGAATATAGCATCAGTGGTGCTTCTACCCGGCACAAAACTGGACTGCATCTCATCTAAGCAAATTCTCTCCCTAATGAGATGGGCTATGACCCTCTCTGTGACCTTCATCACCTGATCCAACAGTTTAATACTCCTGTAGTTATTTCTATCTAGAGCATCACTTTTACCCTTGTAGCAGTTGACTATGGTGCTGCTATGCCAGTCATTGGGTATGACTCCATTATGAACTACATGATTTACAATGCAGGTGACTAGGCCATAGCCCACACAACCAGCTGTCTTAAGCATCTCAGTAGTGATTCCTGATGGGCTGAGGGCTTTACCTGGTTTCATACCCTTAATTGCCTTAACTACAAAGTCAACATTTGGCAGGCTCTCCTCTTCCCATTCATTCTCCACCATCAGCAGTCTTTCATAATGGCTTCTCCAAGCCTCTTTCTTCTCACCATCATTAAAAGCAAGTGCACCATCATCCATGCGGACACATTTCTCTCCTGTAACATCACTATTTTCTCTCACACACTGTCTACCAATCCGAAATACCTCAGTTCTTTGGTCCTCACGTCGCTGGACATTGGCAAACTTCTTCTTTTCTGCTACATCTTTGACTATGTATACCTGCCACCCAGCCTCCCTTTTGGCTACCTGGTACAGTTCCCTGCTATCCCCATCCCACCAGGCTTTCCAGGCCTGTTTCTTTGCACTAATGGCTTTGTCTACTGTACTACATATATATATATATATATATAGTATTGAATTCACTCATTTTTACTTTAGATGTACAAAGTCGTATGAAACGAGTTCAAATTCTATGGCTATTTTAGGTAATCAAATGGTTGTATCTGAGAACTATAGAATACACCAGAAAGCCTTTCTACAATCTACATAATTACATAAAATCACAACACATACATACCCACATATATATATTTATAAATAAGAGCAAAAAAAATTTCTATCCCCTTTTTCTTTTCTTTTGCCCTTTTATAATTGTTTATAATTTTCACCTGAAAAGGTATTATAATATACTGGCCACTGATGAAATTTTTTGAAAAAATTTTATCCTACATCAAAAGTAAATATATATATACTTATATGTGAATCAGAATCAGAATCGAAATCGATCAATGGAAATTGCAACTGAGTTACCAGTGCCGGTGGCACGTAAGAGAACCATCCGAATGTGGCCGTTGCCAGCACCACCCAGACTGGCCTCGTGCCGGTGGCACGTAAAAAGCACCATCCGTTCGTGGCCGTTGCCAGCCTCGCCTGGCACTTGTGTGGGTGGCACGTAAAAAGCACCCACTACACTCACGGAGTGGTTGGCGTTAGGAAGGGCATCCAGCCGTAGAAACACTGCCAGATCAGACTGGGCCTGATGCAGCCTTCTGGCTTCACAGACCCCAGTTGAACCGTCCAACCCATGCTAGCATGGAAAGCGGACGCTAAATGATGATGATGATGTGAAAGAATTTTAATACGAGAAGATGGAATGAACAGGCTTTAATCCAAATCACAACAACTGCCTCAGTGCATTAGTAATTGCTGAGTGTTGTTCATATTATACACATTTTTGCATAAATATGATATAGCAGTGCTCTTAAACCCACTTCTCTGAAGACATGCAAATGCACAGCTATTGTTGAATCATATCAATGGAACAATGTGTGTATATGTAACTCTCAGCAATTCCCAGCAGAAACAACTCTTGGGATTTGAAATAAAGCCTGTTCATTACATTTTTTTGTACTAACATTTTTGGTATGAATTCTTATTTCTTTATTGCCCATAGGGCGCTAAACATAGAGGCGACAAACAAAGACAGACAAAGGGATTAAGTCGATTGCATTGACTCCAGTGCATAACTGGTACTTAATTTATCGACCCCGAAAAGATGGAAGGCAAAGTCGACCTCGGTGGAATTTGAACTCAGAATGTAACGGCAGATAAAATACCACTAAGCATTTCACCCGGCATGCTAATGTTTCTGCCAGCTCACCGCCTTTTGGTATGAATTCTGTTTATATTAAGGCTCCATGTATGTTTTAGCATGGTTTCTACAATTGGATACCTTCCCAATGCCAACCTCTTTACAGTGTGTACTAGATGTCTTTGTGCAGCACTGGCACAGGTGCATTTACATGACACTGGTATGGGTGATTTTTACATGGTACCGGCACCCACGAGCCTGGATGATTAGAAATGCTCAGTTGGAGGGGGATGCAGGTGACATGCTTGTATGAAAGGACAACCACAGTTTCACTTAGCTTGATGTGTTTTCACAAGCACAGCAAACTGCCAACAGTCTTGGTTCCCTGACATCCCATCCGGGAGGCCCAAAGATCCTTTCTCACCACTTCATCCCACCTCTTACTGGGTTTACCTTTTCCATCTGCTCTCTCTGTTTAATTATGATTATTACATGTATGACATATTTTCTGATATATTTATCCCTGTTGCTAAAAATATACTTTCATTTTCACCTGCAATATATAATGGGTAGCACTCTGGTATTTCAATAATCTCGATAACAAGTTATTATTGGTCACTGATTTGTTGAAAATGAATGTAGAAATTTTATTGACACATTATATTACTGGTATTCAGTTAATTTACTTGCCTGCATGTGATGAGAGGGAGTCAATTGTTGGGTGATTTGAACTCAAAAATGAGGAAATAAAATCCTGCATGATATTTAGTCTGCAAACTCATCGATCTCAAAATGTCTGTATAATGCATTAAAAATGAAACACTATACATACATATATATCTATATATGTATATGTATTTACATCTTTCTCACTCTCTCTTTCTCTCTATCTACATATATATATATATTATATATGTGTATGTATATAAATATATATATATTTATATATATATATTTATATATGTGTATGTATGTATATATATATATATATACATACACATATATAAATATATATATATATATATTTATATATGTGTATGTATATATATGTATATGCCTACATATATATATATATTTCATTTACCATACTACAAAAGCAATATGTGGTGCATCATATCTCCTTTCCTTTATTGTATACAAACAAAGTAGAAAGTAGGCTAAGTGAAAGAGAGAGAGGTGGGGGGAGAGACAGAGACAGACAGACCGACAGAGAGATAGAAAGACAGACAAGCAGACAGACTGGCAGAAGTCAGAGAGAGAGAGAGAGATCAGTTGCTATGGATTTTTTTCAGTCTGGTAGAGTTAGTGCCGAGAGTAAAAACTAGATAAGATGATTTATGGTATCCAATGTTTGTTACTTCAAATCCTTTCTTTGCTTTCACTTCTCTTCTATTCTCTCATCTATAGCAGAGGAGGGTGGAGAGGAGCAGAGTGGAGTTGATAGAATAAGTATGAGACCTACATACATATATAAATACACACACATACACAGACACATGTATATGAATGTATAAGTATATAAATATGTGTGTGTATATATATATATATATATATATATATATATATACATACATACATACACACATATATACATACATATATACATATAAATAGACACACACATATATATATATACATATAAACATACACACATAGAGTTTTGTTTAAAAAGTATATCAGAATCAGAATAGCATAGAGTTAATGGAAAAAGATTCCAGCAGCAAATTTTGCAAGTTAGATGATAGAATGAAACCATCAAAAGTAGTAGTTACCATTATAGAAATACAAAAAGGCTGCAAACTTCATTCATTCATTTTTTTCTCTTTCTTTTTTTTTTTTTCTTGACTTGTTGATTCTGGAGAAAGGGGTAGAACCCATGACCCTTGGCAGACCCTTTGAAACTAATGGGATTGGTACTGATAATGTTTGGTTTAAATGGTTGCAGAACAATGACTCCAGAAAGACATCAATATGGGATGAGATTCTAGAGACCAGCCAGGTCCAAGCATCAGTGATCATTATGGTAATGATTCAACAACTACTGGAAAGACACATGAATAGAGAAGGGATTCCAGAGGGTCGATGTTGTTGGGGAAGAAGGATTGAAATTAGTTGTTAGTGCAGAAAAATTGGGGTTGAAATGCACCAAGGATGATCAGAAGTGGAGGATGAGATACAATGATCAAGAATGCCTTAATGATGGTTATATAAGACAAATCAGCTCCAAGCAACAATGAGCATTATGGTAGGGATTTCACAACCACTGGAGAAGCATGAATAGAGAAGAGATTCCAGAGGGTTGATGTTGTGGGGAAGAAGGATAAGAAATAGTGGTTAGAGATACAAAACCAACTAGCTCCAAGCAACAGTGGTCGTTAAGTGAATTATTCAACAATCATTGGAAAGACATGAAAAGAGAGGAGATTCCAGAGGGTTGAATTTGTGGGGAAGGAGGATTGGAAATAAGTGGTTAGTGTAGGAAAAGTGTTGTTGAAATGCATCGAGGGTGATCAGTGGTGGAGAGAGAGAGACAATGGATCAAGAATGCCTGGGTACCCTTAAAGCCAGGAATTTTTCAACACCCTCCTGTACATTGATGTCATTGGCAAAGCTATACAGCTTGAAACTGGGGATTTACCAAAGCTGATAGTGGACTGTGATTCCTGGTGTGGCGTTTCTTGGTTGTTGCCGCTTGAAAGATGAGGTAAAAGAAAAGCAAGAGGCAGAATAGAGGTGTTTTGGAATGCATCACCCACAACAGTCAAGGGATTACTACATAGTATCACATCACCGGGAAGCCCAGGAAAGGTTGTTTTTGTGGAAGGCCAGCAGTCACCCATGCATGCCAGCCTCTCTTCTTCATGCTATCGATGTTATCCAAGAGAAAGGCTAAGGCTGATACAGCTTGGCACCAGTGACATTGTAACTCATTTCTACAGCTGAGTGAACTTGAGGAACATGAAATAACACCACAGAGGAACTGAACACTACTGCATTGCAACAGACATTTTGGGTTTGATTTTCTTTTTTGTTTTTTTAATGATGATAATGATGATGATGATGATGATGATGATTAGGGTGATAGTGATCAAATACAAATATAATTAATGGTTAACTATGTTCGGTTTATCTCAAAGTATACAGATACAACAACTCACATACACATAGATATAGAAGCATATATATATTCTCCTCTAGAGAATTTCCCTTGTAGTTTGATCGTTGATGATCTTCTTCTAGCATTCTGGCCGGCTACCTAGCAGGCCAGCCCTGCCATATACATATATATATATATATATATATATATACTCATATGCATACATATACATACATATGTGTGTGTGTGTGTATGTATGTATGTATTTACATATACATATATAAATAGATAGATAGAGTGATAAATAGATAAATTGAGTGATAGATAGATAGAGTAAATGTACATATATATCTACTTCATTGAAGTGTCCCAAATGGTAGACTCAATAGTAGTTAACAACCTGCATTTTTCCATCCCCACGATCCTCTTGTGAGACAATTCTGTCAGAATAATGTTGGTTCT
This sequence comes from Octopus sinensis, assembly GCF_006345805.1. Taxonomy (NCBI): domain Eukaryota; kingdom Metazoa; phylum Mollusca; class Cephalopoda; order Octopoda; family Octopodidae; genus Octopus; species Octopus sinensis. Next base: position 92,270,591 of record NC_043000.1, read on the forward strand.
TGATCAGAATCTATCACTTTTATGAGTGGAGAGGAAACAAGAACTTAGAATTTTTGTCATATAATTTTGTTATCTTGGAAATAACTCTTTAGTTAATCTCAGGACATTGGCTGACCATTATGGCTTATTTCATTAATGTCTGACTATCAGTTAACATATCTGTGAGGTAGTCTATTGTGGATACCACAATGCATTCCATATAGATAGGGCTGAGATTTATCTCCCCCTCTGTTCCCTTGTTGTCCATTCATGGAAATTGTGCTTCCAGGCATACAATAGATTGGTTTCAAATTTTGACCGAAGGCCAGCAACTCCAGGGAGTGGGTAAGTTGATTACATCAACCTTAGTGCTTAACTGGTACATATTTTACCAATCCTAGGTGGAATTTGAACTCGGATCATACAGACGAAGCATTTTACCCAGCATGCTTATGGTTCTGCCAGCTTGCTATCCTAGTCACACAGTATATTAAAGTAGAGGATAGTTCCTATCTTTCTCCTTAAGAAAAATGCTGTTGTTATTGTTATTGTTGCTGGTCCCCTGGTCAACCTTGACTGAACAGACCTATAATCAAAGCATTTCGAACCATATCCAACCAGACTTTTTAAAGGCAAGTTGGACAACATTTTTGTTGTGTCTAGTGAGAATCATTATGTCCCTAGTCACATGAATTCACATAAAGAATCTTGCATACCAGATACAAAAATAAAGCAGTAGGAAGATGTTATTTAATGTGCTTTATACAGCTATGGTGCGACCTCACCTGGAATTTGCATCACCAGTCTGGAACCCCTATCTTGCCCAGGATATTAATTGTCTGGAAACCGTTCAGTGATGTGCAACCAAGAGAATACCCACCATCAGGCATTTGCCATATTCTGAATGCCTTACTTCCCTGGGCATGGATACATTGAAACTCCAACGTCTGGCAGCTGACGAGGCAGACACCCATAAAATTGTTAACCATCTTACTAACAATAACTCTGAGCACCTTTTCAAACTCCACCTGTCTAACACCCGTGGACATGTTTACAAAGTCAGAAAACAGCACAGCTCCCATGACTTTCAGGAACATTTTTTCATGCTAAGAGTTGCTGAAGCATGGAACAAACTGCCAGCATCAGTTGTTAGTTGTCGGAGCACTGCATCCTTCAAAACTTCCATGCTTCCTGAGATTCACCAACACTACACGTGATTTTCTCCCCTCCATACACACACAAGCATGTATCTGATTCATACATTGTTCACTTTCCAGTCATTATTGCATATCTTTATATGCACTTTTGACAAGTTGTGGTGTACCTGAGCACTGTATACAATAATTTCATTATTATTATTATAAAGCTATGAAGAGTATTAGTTTAAAATAGTCCTCAGATGGAAAACAAATTGAAGGTTTTTAACCTAATATTCTACGTGTTGTTATTTGATATTTTATAAACTTTGAGAAATAATCATAAATAATCTTTTTGGCAGTAAACAATGATTAAGTAAAGAGGTAAGTCTTTGCTTTTTTTTTTATTTCCTTGTATCTTGTGTGTCACATCATTGGCACCTATGCCAATGACATGTAAAAAGCACCCACTACACTCTTGGAGTGGTTGGCATTAGGAAGAGCATCCAGATGTAGAAACCATGCCAGATCAGATTGGAACCTGGTGCAGCTTCCCAGCTTACCAGTTTTCAGTCAAACCGTCCAACGTTAAATGGTGATGATGATGATGGTGTGTTTGTGTATGTGTGTGTGTGTGTGTGTGTGTGTGTGGTGTGTGTGTGTATGTGTGTGTGTCTTTGTGTCTGTCTTTGTTCTCTGCTACTGCTTGATAACTGGTATAGGTGTGTTTACATCCCAGGAACATCAGTGGTTCAGCAAAAGAGACTGAGAGAATGAGCATTAGACTTCAAAAATAAATAAGTACTAGGGTCGATCCATTTGTCTAAAAGTTGCCCAGCATAACTGCAGTCACATGACTGAAACTAGTAAAAGATAAAAAGATAATTTGTCTTAGTCAATTTAGGTGGAAATATTAATTTTAAGTATAGTTAAAGGTCCACATTAATTTTTTTCTTACTGAAAGTGATACATTATTCTATTTACATTTGCAGATCATCGTTGGCTTATGGTCACAACTGGTTCCATCTGACTGGTCAAAGTTGATTTGGTAAGAAGTCAGCCTATAGGCTTATACATAGCTTTGTTTTATATTTTTGCATTCTTAAGGTACATTCTCATGTAAAAGTCATAAGCAGCATTTTGTATCATACTATTACACAGGTGTTAGTCAAACTTTTGGTGTCTCAAGCAATCGTCTTATAAACGAATTTAAGGTTGCCTTGATGTCTCCGTGACAAGATATTCATCCAACACTTGGGATAATCACAGTGGCAATTGATAATCAAACCCAGGGGAACTGTTTGTTAGCTGACACCATTCGTAGATGGGTTAATTTCTAAGAAATTAAACCCATTAGATTCCAGCTGGACTATTTATTATTGCTGCCGGAAGTTGGCATGCCAATTGCCATAAAGTCGATCGGTCATAAGTCGGACGGTTCATAAGTCAATGATGACCTGTAGATTACGTTTACCTTGATTTGATAATGTTTGGTAGTTTACATGTGAATGTTTCATTACAATTTGGCATTATTTTTATTCAGCTTTATATCATTTGTCTGTTTTATAGATGGAAATATTTGTTTAAATATATTTTCTATAATCAAGGTTTTATTTTCAATAGCAATTGGTCTACATTGGTTTATTCCTGTGTCATATCTTAAGATAACCGAAGCTTAATAGTTTAAGTTATAAGTTATTCTGTTTAGTTTTATTAATGTTTTCATGTTTTAAATATGTGTTATAGATTGCTAGATGGCAATATCTAATAGTTTATGTTCTTTAATTAATTTATGTACTTGCAGTTATAGGCTATTATTTTCCTGAGGTTATTATTTTCCATTTCATATATTTGCAGCTTGCTTCTGATATTGTTCAATATCACCGTTTTCAAAACATTTAGTTCGTTTGTTCATTTTAATGTTCTATAGTTTTTAAGTTCTATAATTCTTTAGGTGGCAATATGCATTTTGATGGCATTTCTTTGTTTTCTGTGTTTTATTTTTCAATTTCTGTGCTTCTTATCTATAGTCATGTAATCATTTATGTTTGAGATTTGATATTTACATTTCTAACAATAAGTATCTGTAGAAATAAAAGACATATTGCATTAATGGTTCATTCCCATGCTATGTTTATGTTTTTAATGCTACTTATCCTGTCAGATTGAATGCTACTGCTGAGGTGTTGAAACCATAATGATAACAGTTAGGCAGCTGATGAAGGATCTATATATTTGCTGTGCTTGTTAAGTGGGAAATTTTCATATTTTATGTTATAATGTTCTAAGTTGCTTTCATTGAAATTTTAGTTCTTGTAGGGTTAAACTTGTTTAAGTATTCTTGGTTTCTTGGTTGTTTCAATGTATGTATTTTGCCATACATTGGTATTGTAAGATTGTCCTTCATAGGTCTAATTCTCCTAAGAGTAATGCTAGTTCAAGGATTTCTAGTTTATGAAGGTTTTGCTGCACACACACAAACATGCATGCATGCATGCATGCATACACAAGCAAACAAACAAACAGACACATATATATGTATGTGTATTGATAGATAATAAATAGATATACAGGTGTATATACATATGTCTAAATATATAAATACAAATATATATTTATGTACATACACATGCACATACAAACACACACACACACAAATAAATACATGAATGTGTTGAGAGCGAGATAGAAAGATACATGTATTATCATCATCATCTTCAACATCATCCTCATTTAACGTCCAAATATATAAAAATTATATAATTAGAGATTGAGAACTAAGCCACAAACAGCTGATGGTATTCAAAATATAAACCATTTTACACTGGTAGATAAAATTACCAATTTATTTGTGAGTCGCCAGTACTGAAACAGTTAACTCATCATGGACATCATATACCGTTTTGTTTTGCTCTGGAATTTGCTTCAAATTAACTGAGAGAGAGAGAAAAAGAGAGAGAGAGAGAGAGAGATGGGGAAGTAAGGAGCTAACTGTGATCTTAATGGCAACCCTATATTCCAAGTAGAGAAGATCAGGGTGGATCACTTCCTGTTAATGCGTTTGTTGTTATTGCTAAGTCTCATATTATTATTTATAAATGTATAATATTTCATATCTTTTATGATAAATATCTCAGCTGATACAGAACAATTAGCATCATTCTCTAATCTATTCCTTGCTTCCCACTCCCCCACATACTCTCACAACTTCCACCCATGCACATGCTTGGTTCTTCTGTCCACACTTCTGCTCATCTTGTACCTTGAGAGTTCATACAAACACCTCATCACCAATATATTTTTATCTCTTTCCATCTCTTTTTCCTGAACACTCCTTACCTCTCATCTAAAATGTGAATTGTCATGTAGCTTCTCTACAATAAGAATACCTGTTCTACTTTGGCCATTATATTCACATTTTATCCCCCTCATCTCCTAGCAAAAAGCTGTTTTCTTCCTCAGGGTTTGTAGTCTTGTAAGCCTCATGGTAAGCTCAGCTAGTGTGAGTGGTACAGAAAAAAAAAGCACCTTCTACATGCTATTAAGTGGTTGACTTTAGGAAAGGCATTCAACCACATGTTTGGAAAGGAAACATCTTAATTCCACAGCCATTAACATAACATTAATAAGGGTAAAGAACCTTTTGGTCATGAATGACCATGGGATTGCACTCTCTGAGGCACAAATTAGGTATGGCTGCTTATGGAAGACCAGCAGTCACCTATGCATACAGCCTCCCCTCTCCACACCACTGATATTATCCAAGGGGAAGGCAAATGCTGATACAGCTTGGCACCAGTGATCTTGCAACTCATTTCTACAGCTGAGTGAACTGGAGTAACATGAAGTAAAGTGTCTTGCCCAAGAACACAACACACATAACAACATTAACACTTAAACTTTTTTTGTTTTGTAATTAATATTTTTAATTCTTGTAAACTTGTTATTTTGTCACATGGCTTTCTACCTGTCTCAGCCATTCTTTTGATACTTGTTACACATTTCTTATTTTCTTATTGTATATACCCTGCATATTTTTTTATCTTTGACATTTGCTCAGATGGTCTTCTTCCAATTGTTTTTTCTTGTTGATTACCACTGACTTTGTTTTTGATACATATATTTCAATTCCATGAGGTATTACCTTGTCATTCTTTATGGTTATAAGATTCTGTATGTAACCTGCTTTGAAACATATAACAAGGATGTCAATTTGCATATCAAAGATGATTGATGATAATATCTCCTATTAACAATCCTGGCATATCTTCTACTTCTCTGAAGATCTCAATATATATATGGGTCAAATAGGCATTGTTTGACTCATTCTGAGGTTTTCCCTATTCAATTCTTATCACTGCCATTTGGTTGCACAATAGTTTTGATATTATTTGGAAGCCTTTGCCACATGTTCTGAGTTCTGATAGACAATCAAATGTCTTCACATGTTTTACTTTGTCAAATGCCTGTAGTGAGGTCTCTGCCAAGATTCGAAACCACCTTATGCAAATTTCTAATTAGAACCTCAGTTTAACCCTTTTGTTACTGTATTTTATTTTGAGATGCTCTATGTTTCTTTCAATTACTTTAAATGAGAAAGAATTTAGTAAAATAACTTAGCTATCATTCAGCTAGTATTAGGAACATAAATTGTAACTAAGGTTTGGTGGAAGATTTTAATTCAAAACTTATGGAAACAAGACATTTGTACTTAGAGCCAGAGCTGGTTTCAGCCAGGTTGGTAACAAAAGGGTTAAACAGATTTCTAGACTAGACACTAATGTGTACTTGATTTGGCCAATGATGTGACATGGTTAATGCAGTAAAATTTAAAGGAAGCCTGTGAGTTTTCCTACTAAATAATTTGATTGAAAGTCCTAGAAATTTTTGCCAAACATTATATAAATCTAGTGAATTAAACCCATGGAAACAAGTTGCTTTTTGCACAAGATATTCTCTCACCTCTTTTCTACATATCCTTATTTAACATGCTTGTGTCATGCTCAACAAACAGCAAAGATGTTGAGCTGTACTGATGAATCATGTATGCATTACTTATATGTAATAGTTCTCAATCTTTCTACTTATTCTGTCTGCAATAACTAAGAACTATTTTCATATCATTATATAGCATATTGTATTACATAAGACTTTTAACTATGCCATTCTATATCTCATGGATGTTGTTTCATTTAACCAAATACTTGTATGCATGTAAAAGCAAATGTTTTGGTTAATAAAGATATGTGGAAACTCAAATAAATATCAGTTTGCTTTTTCTCACTTTCACACACATTCTATCTTATACTGTGTATTAAAAAATAATAAATGCGCCCTTTTAAAGCCTTGCCAGGCTCATGGGCCCGGTTTCCCAGTTTCAATGGCATATGTGTTCCCAGCTGGACAGGATGCCAGTCCATCACAGCGTTACTCATTTTTGCCAGCTGAGTGGACTGGAGCAATGTGAAATGAAGTGTTTTGCTCAATAACACAACGCATCGCCCAGTCCAGGAATCGAAACCACAATCTTACGATCATGATGCTGACATCCTAATCACTAAGCCATGTGCCTCTGCTGTGCCATTTTAAAGCCTAGCCAGGCTCACGGGACCATTTTCTCAGTTTCAATGGCGTATGTATTCCCCAGCTGAATGGGACGCCAGTCTATCACAGTGTTACTCTTTTTTGCCAGCTGAGTGGACTGGAGCAAAGTGAAATGAAGTGTTTTGCTCAAGAACACAACACGTCGCCCAGTCCAGGAATTGAAACCACAATCTTATGATCATGATGTTGACACCCTAACCACTAAGCCACGCGCCTCCACTATACTGTGTATTACTAACAATGAATTAATCACTAAGATCCTCAAAATGCTTTTGCATAATAAATGAAACATATAAGTATTGGTTTATATGGAAAGCTCATTTACATACTTTTATTCCTTTATTCTTTTATTTGTTTCAGTCATTTGACTATGGCCATGCTGGAGCACTGCCTTAAAGGGTCTGAGTTGAAGAAATTGACCTCAAGACTTATTCTAGTACTTGCTCTATTGGTCTCTTTTGCCAAACCACTAAGTTACAGGGCCATAAAGACACCAGCATTAGTTGTCAAGCGATGGGAGGAGAACAAACAGAGAAACACACACACAAATACACACATACATATACACACACACGTGATGTGCTTCTTTCAGTTTCCATTTACCAAATCCATTCACAAGGCTTTGGTCAGCCCATGACTATAGGTAGCAGATACTTACCCAATGTGCCACACAGCGGGTGATCCCAGAACCATGTGAGTTGGCAGCAAGTTTCTTACCACACAGCAATGCCTGCACCTATAGCCACTTTGGTTGGATGTTCCTTGAAGAGTTCCTGGTCTAAATCAACTTTGTTGTTCATTTATTCTGGCTTTAATTCTTTGTAGGAAGTATTTTTTTCAAGATAGTTTAGTCACATGATTTGTCAGTCTTAAGGGTCAAAAATTTGAGCAGTTTTGAGTCTTTTCTTTGTATTTTTGTAATGGAATGAATATAGATTATTTCATCTCAGGTGTCTATTCATTCTCACTTATTTAAGACATTACATAAAACTGCTATAAAATCTAAGATATGATTTTCTAATAATTCGTACATTATTTCATATGCCATCCATCAAATTTACTGTCTTTCCTACTTCTTATGTGTGGTGTTAGTTTGTGAGAAACAATAGCCATCTAGAGCAATTTATGTCACTTGTCTCATCATAATGTTCTCTCTCTTTCTCTCTCTCTTTCACTTTTCTTATGTAACATTCTTATATCATATTCAACAAAAGGTTCCAACCTTAACTTGTAGTTCTGAAAAATATGTTAATTATAGGCAGTGATTTAAATTCCTTGCACTACTTTGTAATGTTCTCCAGCAAATCAAATACCAAAAGATTCCTAACCATTATGTTTGTTGAAGTTATTCCATAGCTTATTGGATGCACATATACACTATTACTCTTTTACTTGTTTCAGTCATTTCACAGCAGCCATGCTGGAGCACCACCTTTAGTTGAGCAAATCGACCCCAGGACTTATTTTTTGTAAGTTTAGGACTTATTCTCTCAGTCCCTTTTGCCAAACTGTTAAGTTACAGGGACTTTAACACACCATCATCGATTGTCAAGCAATGGCAGGAGGACAAAAACAGTTACACAACTACATATATACATACACACACACACACACATATGTATACGGCAGGCTTCTTTCAGTTTCCGTCTACCAAATCCACTCACAAGGCTTTGGTCAATCCAAGACTAGAGTAGAAGACACATGCCCAAGGTGTCACAGTAGAACTGAACCTGGAACTATGTAGTTGAGAAGCAATATTCTTACCACACAGCCATGCCTGCACCCAGCCATGTAAATTTAACAAAACAATTTTAATCATTAGACTGTGGCCATGCTGGGGCACTACCTTGAGGAACTTTTAGTTGTATAAATCACTCTTAGTACTTAGATTATTTTCAAGCCTGGTACTTATTTTATTGGTATTTTTTGTCAGACTGCTTGGTAAACAAACCAGCACCAGTTGTCAAGCGGTGGTGGGGTACAAACAAAGAGACACAGGCATAGATGTGTGTATATATATATATATATATACATATACATATACACACACACAAGCACACACACATATATACACATGCACACAGACACACACACATGTATACTCTTTTACTCTTTTACTTGTTTCAGTCATTTGACTGTGGCAATGCTGGAGCACTACCTTTAGTCGAGCAAATCGACCACATGACTTATTCTTTGTAAGCCTATTACTTATTCTATTGGTCTCTTTTGCTGAACCACTAAGTTACTGGGATGTAAACACACCAGCATCAGTTGTCAAGTTATGTTGGGGGACAAACACAGACACACGAACACACACACACATATATATATACATATACATATATACGATGGACTTCTTTCAGTTTTCGTCTACCAAATCCACTCACAAGGCTTTGGTCGGCCCGAGGTTATAGTAGAAGACACTTGCCCAAGGTGCCACGCAGTGGGACTGAACCCAGAACCATGTGGTTCGTAAGCAAGCTACTCACCACCACACAGTCACTCCTGCATATATATATATATATATATATATATATATATATATATATACATACGTACAACTGGCTTCTTCCAGTTTCCATCAACTAAATCCACTCACAAGGCTTTGCTCAACTGGAGGCTATAGCAGAGGACACTTGCCCAAGGTGCCACAGAGTGGGACTGAACCTGGAACCATGTAGTTGGAAGCAAGCTTTTTACTACACCTGCACCTATGCAAATTAATAAAATATTTGAAAACTCAATAATTAAACTTTAGTGTGATCATTGTCTATGCATGCAACTTACCTCACATTGTGAGCAGTCAAAGAAAAATGTATGACCAACCAACATACTAAAAAACTATTTAACCATCACAAATACTCTATGTAGCAATCACTGACAAATTTATGATAAAGGAGTCCAAGTGACATAACAAGAAATTACATAGACTGATAAACCGATGGTTTAGAAATTGTGGAACTAGCATAAATATACCCTGGAGCAGATATCCATCCAAGCTATAATCCAGTGATAATTAAATTAAAAATCAAACTTAGGGAAATGAAAATAGCTAAAAGATGAGAACAGTAAAATGTAAACCTTGCAAAAATACAGACAAAAATATGTATATATAGAAATATAAAGTGGAAATATGAACACAAGTATGAATATTTACACAATGAATGGCAAGAAATATGAAGAGGTTATAATAAAGAATGCATAGAAGACAAATGGAATACAATTAAAATTTGCATGCAAACATCGCTAAAGAAAACAATGCCTGAAAGGGAAAAGAAAACGAGAAGAAGAAAATATAAAAATGGATGACTGATGAAATTCTATCAAAAATGGAAGAAAGAAAGAATAAATAAGAGAGGTCTGTTATGAATGTAGAAAACACAAAAAAAAAAAACAGAAAAAAAACAAGAACAACAACAATAACAAAAGAGGAAATGGCTGGATGATCAATAGCAAGTAGTTGAAAAACATAACAAGCAACATAAAATCTAAAGAAAATGTATGATAAAATAAACGAGATAACAAACAACAAATGCACGAGCAAACGAAGTGGTAACATTAAGGACAAAAATGGAAACATACCGTTTGATCAAAAGCAGATTGCATCCAGATAGGGGGGGAGTCGGTGGGTGGTGGTGGTGGTGGAGAAGAATACGATATATAAAATAACTAACTCTACCAGGATGGAAACATACTGCCTATGCCTAATTTTCAAGCTGCTAATGGAAACAAAATCTTGAATATCTTGCTTAAGACACTTGAAAATAAAATCAAACTACATATATGTAATACATATATCATCATCATCATCATCCTCATTTAACGTCCGCTTTCCATGCTAGCATGGGTTGGACGGTTCAACTGGAGTCTGGGGAGCCCGAAGGCTGCACCAGGCCAGTCAGATCTGGCAGTGTTTCTACAGCTGGATGCCCTTCCTAACGCCAACCACTCCGAGAGTGTAGTGGGTGATTTTATGTGCCACCGACACAGGTGCCAGACGAGGCTGGCGAACGGCCACGCTCGGATGGTGTTTTTTTTTTATGTGCCACCGACACAGGTGCCAGAGAAGGCTGGCAGACGGCCACGCTCGGATGGTGTTTTTATGTGCCACCGACACAAGTGCCAGATGAGGCTGGCAAACGGCCACGATCGGATGGTGTTTGTTACGTGCCCGGATGGTGTTTGTTACGTGCCCACAGTACGGAGGCCAGTCGATGCGGTACTGGCTACGGCCACGTTCGGATGGTTTTCTTGTGTGCCACCGGCACTGGTACCACAAAGATACAAATTCCATTGATGTTCATCTATTTTGATTTGGTTTGATTTTCACTTGCCTCAACAGGTCTTCACAAGTGTCACATACTTGCCTCAACAGGTCTTCACAAGTGTCATAAGAAGGAAGGTATGCACAGGTAGACTGACTACATCCCAGGTAAGGGCCATGGGTTATGGCCTGACTAGTCTTGCCGGGTCTTTGGATGGTGTTTTTATGTGCCACCAACACAGGTGCCAGATGAGGCTGGCGAACGGCCACGATCGGATGGTGTTTGTTACGTGCCCACAGCACGATGTGGTACTGGCTACCGCCACGTTCGGATGGTTTTCTTGTGTGCCACTGGCATTGGTACCACAAAGATACAAATTCCATTGATGTTCATCTATTTTGATTTGTTTTGATTGGATTTGATTATGATTATAATTATTATGATTATGATTATTATTATTATTATTATTATCACTTGCCTCAACAGGTCTTCACAAGTGTCATAAGAAGGAAGGTATGCACAGGTGGACTGACTACGTCCCAGGAAGGGGCCACAGGCTATGGCCTGACTAGTCTTGCCGGGTCTTCGGACAGGTGCCAGATGAGGCTGGCGAACGGTCACGATCGGATGGCGTTTGTTATGTGCCCACAGCACGGAGGCCAGTCGATGCGGTACTGGCTACAGCCACGTTCGAATGGTTTTCTTGTGTGCCACCGGCACTGGTACCACAGAGATACAGGTTCCATTGATGTTCATCTATTTTGATTTGTTTTGATTTTTTGATTTGTTGATTTTCACTTGCCTCAACAGGTCTTCACAAGTGTCACAAGAAGGAAGGTATGCACAGGTGGACACCCAGGTAGGGGCCACCATGATCGGATGGTGTTTGTTATGTGCCCACATCACAGAGGCCAGTCGATGCGGTACTGGCTACGGCCACGTTCGGATGGTTTTCTTGTGTGCCACCGGTACTGGTACCACAAAGATACAAATTCCATTGATGTTCATCTATTTTGATTTGGTTTGATTTGATTTGATTTTCACTTGCCTCAACAGGTCTACACAAGTGTCACACACTTGCCTCAACAGGTCTTCACAAGTGTCATAAGAAGGAAGGTATGCACAGGTGGACTGACTACGTCGCCGGGTCTTCGGATGGTGTTTTTATGTGCCACCGACACAGGTGCCAGATGAGGCTGGCGAACGGCCACGATCGGATGGTGTTTGTTGTGCCCACAGCACGGAGGCCAGTCGATGCGGTACTGGCTACGGCCACGTTCGGATGGTTTTCTTGTGTGCCACCGGTACTGGAACCACAAAGATACAAATTCCATTGATGTTCATCTATTTTGATTTGGTTTGATTTTCACTTGCCTCAACAGGTCTTCACAAGTGTCACACGTGTCACACACTTGCCTCAACAGGTCTCCACAAGTGTCACACACTTGCCTCTGCCTCAACAGGTCTTCACAAAGTGTCACACACTTGCCTCTGCCTCAACAGGTCTTCACAAGTGTCACACACTTGCCTCAACAGGTCTTCACAAGTGTCATAAGAGGGAAGGTATGCACAGGTGGACTGACTACGTCGCCGGGTCTTCGGATGGTGTTTTTATGTGCCACCGACACAGGTGCCAGATGAGGCTGGCGAACGGCCACGATCGGATGGTGTTTGTTGTGCCCACAGCACGGAGGCCAGTCGATGCGGTACTGGCTACGGCCACGTTTGGGTGGTTTTCTTGTGTGCCACCGGCACTGGTACCACAAAGAATACAATTCCACTGATGTTCATCTACTTTGATTTGTTTTGATTTGATTTTCACTTGCCTCAACAGGTCTTCATAAGTGTCACAAGAAGGAAGGTATGCACAGGAGGACTGACTACGTCCCAGGTAGGGGCCACGGGTTATGGCCTGACTAGTCTTGCCGGGTCTTCTCACGCACAGCATACTTCCATAGGTCTCGGTCTCTAGACATTTCCTTAGTGAGACCTAAAGTTCGAAGGTCGTGCTTCACCACCTCGTCCCAGGTTTTCCTGGGTCTACCTCTTCCACAGGTTCCTCAACTGCTAGGGTGTAGCACTTTTGCACACAACTATCTTCAGCCTTTCTCGTCACATGACCATACCAGCGCAGCCGTCTCTCTTGCACACCACAACTGATGCTTCTTAGGTTCAACTTTTCTCTCAAGGAACTTACACTCTGACGATTATGAACACTGACATTACACATCCATCGGAGCATACTGGCTTCATTTCTTGCGAGCTTACGCATATCCTCAGCAGTCACGGCCCATGTTTCACTACCATGTAGCATGGCTGTACGTACACATGCATCATACAATCTGCCTTTTACTCTGAGCGAGAGGCCTTTTGTCACCAGCAGGGGTAAGAGCTCTCTAAACTTTGCCCAGGCTATTCTTACTCTAGCAGTTACACTTTCAGCACACCCACCCCCGCTACTGACTTGGTCTCCTAGGTAGCGGAAGCTATCAACTACTTCTAGTTTGTCTCCCTGGAACGTGGCAGAAGTTGGTCTCTGCACATTCCAGTGTTTATTGCTCCTGAGCATTTGCCACAGACAAAAACTATTTTCCTAGTTAGCCTTCCTTTGACATTGCTGCACCTCTTATGTGTCCATAGCTTACCCTTGGTGCATCTTATAGAGTTTCTACCTACACCTTTTTTACAGATCGAGCAGGGCCATCTACCTGAAGGCGTTTGTGATTGATCTACCTTCCTACTTATTAGGACTTTGGTTTTGGCTAGGTTGATTCTAAGGCCCTTCGATTCTAATCCTTGTTTCCACACCTGAAACTTCTCCTCCAGTTCTGATAGTGACTCAGCAATTAGAGCAAGGTCATCAGCATAGAGGAGCTCCCAGGGGCAACCTGTCTTGAATTCCTCCGTTATTGCCTGGAGGACTATGATAAATAGGAGGGGACTGAGGACTGAACCTTGGTGGACCCCAACCTCTACCCGGAATTCTTCACTGTACTCGTTGCCAACCCTCACCTTACTAGCAACGTCTCTGTACATGGCTTGCACAGCTCTCACCAACCATTCATCTATCCCTAGTTTCCTCATTGACCACCAGATAAGGGATCGGGGGACCCTATATATATATATATACAGTTACTTAATAGAGGATGAAATATATGGAAACAAATAGATAACACACACACACACACTCACATAACACACACACATACAGATAAAGAAGATATAAGCAGATAGACAGGTAGATACATATGTACATACATACAAAATACATACCAACGTGTTGTGCTCAGATATATGTATATATATAATATATATATGGATAAATTGAGAGAGAGAGAGAGGCAGAGAGACAAGACAGACAGACAGACAGATGGATAGATAAACAGATAGATGAGTAAGGAAACTGAGCTCCTTCCACCTGGCCAATCTTAATTTAAAAGGTGAGGGATAGATGGTGGGGGTTGGGGGGATCTAAGGTAGTTTGTTTATTTTCATTTGTCTCTGTTTCTCTCCCTGAAAATTGCAAAGACTACAGAGAGGGAGCTGAAGTAGGAGCTGTAACAGGGAGAGCGAAATGAGAAAAGGGTGATGTTGGGGAGAGCAAGAGGGACCTGATGGAAAGTGAAAGTCTGTTTTCAAAATATATACCTAAACAAATAACTAAATATTCAAGTAAATAAATAAATAAATAAATAAATAAATTAAAATGAATACTTTAAAAAAAAAATTCAAAAATTACATCTAAAAAATAGGAAGAACGAACACAAGAATGGCAGGTAATGTAGGGTGATGTATGAGTGGGTGGGTTCCAGAAATGCTGAAAGTAAAAAGGAATATAAGGGAATTTAAAGAAGGTGGCATTGATCGTCTTGAAAAAGCAAATGTAATAATGGCAATAACATCTTTAGTTTTCCACACTACCCCTTGTCATCCTCCGAGTCAAGGGGTAGTGTGGAAAACTAAAGATGTTATTGCCATTATTACATATATATATGTAATATATATATTACATATATATATATATATATATATATATGTAATATATATATATATATAGAGGGAGATGTACTCGCATAGCAAGTAATTTGATCTGAGATCGTGTGCTGAAACGAAAACAATTGCAGCGTGGAAGGTGTTTATAAGCCATTTAAGAAACACACAAAAGCCGTTCGATTCACTTCAACATTTACTGCGGCACGGATTTTTGTCAGTGAACAGGTCGCGGATTTTAGCGACGAAAATATTTTGACAAATTAAACTTAAATGTTGAAGTGAATCGAATGGCTTTTGTGTGTTTCTTAAATGGCTTACAAACACCTTCCACGCTGCAATTGTTATATATATATATATATTATATATATATATGTAATATATATATATATATATAGAGGGAGATGTACTCGCATAGCAAGTAATTTGATCTGAGATCGTGTGCTGAAACGAAAACAATTGCAGCGTGGAAGGTGTTTATAAGCCATTTAAGAAACACACAAAAGCCGTTCGATTCACTTCAACATTTACTGCGGCACGGATTTTTGTCAGTGAACAGGTCGCGGATTTTAGCGACGAAAATATTTTGACAAATTAAACTTAATGTTGAAGTGAATCGAATGGCTTTTGTGTGTTTCTTAAATGGCTTACAAACACCTTCCACGCTGCAATTGTTATATATATATATATATATATATATATATATGATTAATCAATATAGGGGGCAAAAAAATTTTGTAGAATTCTTTTGCCCCCAGCGGCCTAGTAGGAAAAAATTAAATAGTCATAAACCTTTTTAAGTTCAATATCACAATCAAGGAACGGCCATAATAGGCCATTCACCCACTAGAAATAACAGCCAAAAAGCTTCAACCGCCAAATAACATTAATTCTGTAAACCAGGAGAAAATTAAAAAAACATTTACCCTGAAATTCCTATACGATGCACCGTTCGTTCTACTGTTTAATGGTAAACTAACCTGATAAATTAAATCAAGCCAATCTACCATAGGCCCTTAGATTCATCAGTAAGGAATAGCCAAATCGGAACAGATATTTTTCACGAGGCATTCACGTCCATGCCTCGCCAATATCTGACCTAAAATTTCAAATCGTCGCACTCGCGCCACATTTATCGGCAGCAAATAAATAAGCCGCCGATTCCATTACGGAACTAACCAGAAAATTCATAATTAATCAATATAGGGAGGCAAAAAAATTTTGTAGAATTCTTTTGCCCCCAGCGGGTAGTGGGAAAAAATTAAATAGTCATAAACCATTTTTAAGTTCAATATCACAATCAAGGAACGGCCATAATAGGCCATTCACCCACTAGAATAACAGCCAAAAAGCTTCAACCGCAAAATAACATTAATTCTGTAAACCAGGAGAAAATTAAAAAAACATTTACCCTGAAATTCCTTATACGATGCACCGTTTCGTCTACTGTTTAATGGTAAACTAACCTGATTAAATTAAATCAAGCCAATCTACCATAGGCCCTTAGATTCATCAGTAAGGAATAGCCAAATCGGAACAGATATTTTTCACGAGGCATTCACGTCCATGCCTCGCCAATATCTGACCTAAAATTTTCAAATCGTCGCACTCGCGCCAAATTTATCGGCAGCAAATAAATATAAGCCGCCGATTCCATTACGGAACTAACCAGAAAATTCATAATTAATCAATATAGGGAGGCAAAAAAATTTTGTAGAATTCTTTTGCCCCCAGCGGCCTAGTGGGAAAAAATTAAATAGTCATAAACCATTTTTAAGTTCAATATCACAATCAAGGAACGGCCATAATAGGCCATTCACCCACTAGAAATAACAGCCAAAAAGCTTCAACCGCCAAATAACATTAATTCTGTAAACCAGGAGAAAATTAAAAAAACATTTACCCTGAAATTCCTTATACGATGCACCGTTTCGTCTACTGTTTAATGGTAAACTAACCTGATTAAATTAAATCAAGCCAATCTACCATAGGCCCTTAGATTCATCAGTAAGGAATAGCCAAATCGGAACAGATATTTTTCACGAGGCATTCACGTCCATGCCTCGCCAATATCTGACCTAAAATTTTCAAATCGTCGCACTCGCGCCAAATTTATCGGCAGCAAATAAATATAAGCCGCCGATTCCATTACGGAACTAACCAGAAAATCATAATTAATCAATATAGGGAGGCAAAAAAATTTTGTAGAATTCTTTTGCCCCCAGCGGCATAGTGGGAAAAAATTAAATAGTCATAAACCATTTTTAAGTTCAATACACAATCAAGGAACGGCCATAATAGGCCATTCACCCACTAGAAATAACAGCCAAAAAGCTTCAACCGCAAAATAACATTAATTCTGTAAACCAGGAGAAAATTAAAAAAACATTTACCCTGAAATTCCTTATACGATGCACCGTTTCGTCTACTGTTTAATGGTAAACTAACCTGATTAAATTAAATCAAGCCAATCTACCATAGGCCCTTAGATTCATCAGTAAGAATAGCCAAATCGGAACAGATATTTTTCACGAGGCATTCACGTCCATGCCTCGCCAATATCTGACCTAAAATTTTCAAATCGTCGCACTCGCGCCAAATTTATCGGCAGCAAATAAATATAAGCCGCCGATTCCATTACGGAACTAACCAGAAAATTCATAATTAATCAATATAGGGAGGCAAAAAAATTTTGTAGAATTCTTTTGCCCCCAGCGGCATAGTGGAAAAAATAAATAGTCATAAACCATTTTTAATTTCAATATCACAATCAAGGAACGGCCATAATAGGCCATTCACCCACTAGAAAAAACAGCCAAAAAGCTTCAACCGCAAAATAACATTAATTCTGTAAACCAGGAGAAAATTAAAAAAACATTTACCCTGAAATTCCTTATACGATGCACCGTTTCGTCTACTGTTTAATGGTAAACTAACCTGATTAAATTAAATCAAGCCAATCTACCATAGGCCCTTAGATTCAATTTAATTAATCAGGTTAGTTTACCATTAAACAGTAGACGAAACGGTGCATCGTATAAGGAATTTCAGGGTAAATGTTTTTTTAATTTTCTCCTGGTTTACAGAATTAATGTTATTTTGCGGTTGAAGCTTTTTGGCTGTTATTTCTAGTGGGTGAATGGCCTATTATGGCCGTTCCTTGATTGTGATATTGAAATTAAAAATGGTTTATGACTATTTAATTTTTTCCCACTATGCCGCTGGGGGCAAAAGAATTCTACAAAATTTTTTTGCCTCCCTATATTGATTAATTATGAATTTTCTGGTTAGTTCCGTAATGGAATCGGCGGCTTATATTTATTTGCTGCCGATAAATTTGGCGCGAGTGCGACGATTTGAAAATTTTAGGTCAGATATTGGCGAGGCATGGACGTGAATGCCTCGTGAAAAATATCTGTTCCGATTTGGCTATTCCTTACTGATGAATCTAAGGGCCTATGGTAGATTGGCTTGATTTAATTTAATCAGGTTAGTTTACCATTAAACAGTAGACGAAACGGTGCATCGTATAAGGAATTTCAGGGTAAATGTTTTTTTAATTTTCTCCTGGTTTACAGAATTAATGTTATTTTGCGGTTGAAGCTTTTTGGCTGTTATTTCTAGTGGGTGAATGGCCTATTATGGCCGTTCCTTGATTGTGATATATATATATATGTATATGTATGTATGTATATGTATAGGTATATGTATATATATATATATATATATATATATGGAGGTGTATTGGATTGTTTGTTGGCACGGCTGTTATTGTATGTACGGAACAGTTTTATAAGACATCCATTTGATATGTGTGTGTGTGTGAATATGCACACACATATGCAATAACTGCACATATATTCTTATATTGTCTTTATCAGGTTTTAATCCTGATTGCATATAAATAGTGTAATTCTCTTTTGAATCCCTTTATTATTCAGCTGATGAGATATCATGCATCCATATATTTTTATGAATGCTACAGAATCAGAAATGTGCTAATCTCTAGTGAAGATACAAGAAAAATGGTGATGCTTTCTTTGACATTACCTGTTAACCACTTGACCCATAGCTCAGCATTTTTGAAGATATGTTGAATATAAAAGTCCATTAGTTGAAAGTTGGGTAAGGTTAAGTGACAGGAAGGATATCTGGCTGTAATGCAAAGGTTTCAGTATGTATACAACTACTCAGCATGATGAAACAGAGGTAAATTAAAGAACATATACACATATACACACATATATACATACATGTTATGCAAAAGTGAGTGCCATCTGCATATTGAAGGTTATTGATGATCATATAGACATTATGTTACCTTCTTGGGTTATACCTCCTCATAAGGGCTGGTTTCCCAGTTTTATGGCAAATAAATTCCCTACCTGGATGGGACGCCAGTTCATTTCAGGATTACTCATTTTTGCCAGCTGAGTGGACTGGAGCAATGTGAAATGAAGTGTTTTGCTCAAGAGCACAATACGTTACCCTGTCCAGGAATTGAAACTGCAATCTTATGATCATGAGGTGCAGAAGTGGTTGTGTGGAGGCACAGGAGTGGTTATGTGGTAAGTGGCTTGCTTACCAAGCACATAGTTCCAGGTTCAGTCCCACTACATGACACCTTGGGCAAGTGTCTTCTACTGTAGCCTTAGGCCAATCAAAGCTTTGCGAGTGGATTTGGTAGACCGAAACTGAAAACAGCCAATTGTATATGTGTGTGCGCGTGTGTGTGTGTGCATGTGCGTGTTTGTGTGTGTTTGTTTGTGTCTGTGTTTGTCCCCCCCAACATCGCTTGACAACCAATGCTGGTTTGTTTGCATCCCTATGAGTTAGTGGTTTGGCAAAAGAGACCAATAGAATAAATATTAGACTTTCAAAGAATAAATCCTGGGGATGGTTTTCTTGACTAAAGACAGTGCCACTGCATGGCCTCAGTTAGATGACTGAAGCAAGTAAAAGAATAAAAGAATGAGTCCGACACCTTAACCACTAAACCATGTACATCCACTGATGATTATATCCCCTTTTGATAACCCTGGCACAATCTCTACTTCGCTGAAGATTTCCTCGATATGTGTTAATAAAACGTTGGGCACAAAGCCTGGAATTTGATGGGGACAGGGCTAAGTCTATACAATCGACCCCAGTGTGCAACTGGTACTTTATTGACCCTGAAAGGATGAAAGGCAAAGTCAACCTTGGTGGAATTTGATCTCAGAACATATTGACAAATGAAATGCAGCTAAGTATTTTTGCCTGGCATGCTAGCAATTCTGCTAGCTTGTCACCTTAAAATAATAATAACAATAATAATAATAATAATAACAATAATAATAATAATAATAATAACAATAATAATAATGATAATAGATAATAGCAACAACAACAACAAAAACAATAATAATAATAATAACAAATAAGAGTAAAAACGGGAACTAAAGTTAATGGCTAAATGATTGGGTAAAATCAATTTTCATACCATTGCTAAAAGGAAAAGAAAAATGGCTATCTAAAGCAATGTAAAAACAACTGAAATTGTGAACTGCACTGATCAATCATGCTAGTAAAATCCAATTTAAGATCATTGATGAAAGTATTTAAAATCAAATTCTCGCTATCATCCCCATCGTCATCATCATCATCAGTTTTAAAGTTCACTTTTACAAACTTGCTCGGGTCAGATGGAATTCAACGAGGCAGATTTTTCTAAGTCAGATGTCATTTCTTTAAGTCTCCTGTTTCTAAGTAAGATAATACTTTCCCAATAGCCAGACATTGTTTCTCGTGGAAGACTAGAAATGTAGAACAATGTTGTATGATGGTGATGTTGGTTTTATGAACATCATCTGATGTCAAGACAAGTGTATACTAACTCATGTAATCTATCTATCTATCTATCTATCTATCTATCTATCTATCTATCTATCTATCTATCTATCTATCTATCTATCTATCTATCTATCTATCTATATATATATATATCATCATCATTACCAACGTTTAACGTCTGCTTTCCATGCTTGCATGGGTTGGACGATTTGACCGAGGACTGGCGATCCAGATTGCTGCACCAGGCTCCATTTTCATCTGGCAGAGTTTCTACAGCTGGATGCCCTTCCTAATGCCAACCACTCCGAGAGTGTAGTGGGTGCTTTTATGTGCCACTGGCATGAGGGCCAGTCAGGTGATACTGGCAACGGCCAAGCTCAAATGGTGTTTTTTGCACAGGAGCTATTGCATAAAATGTTTATGATAGTTGATTTATGGAAAAGGTTATGTTAAATTTTTGAAACGCAAATATGTGAATGGAAATTAAGTTTAATTTGTAAT
Source organism: Octopus sinensis (assembly GCF_006345805.1). Taxonomy (NCBI): domain Eukaryota; kingdom Metazoa; phylum Mollusca; class Cephalopoda; order Octopoda; family Octopodidae; genus Octopus; species Octopus sinensis. The sequence goes on from NC_043000.1 coordinate 92,291,898, forward strand.
CAAAATAGTACTGAAGTTTTTGATGCCCCATACATCAAAATTAGTAACTCGGTTTTGGAATGCATAAGGAATATATATATATAGGACAGACTTCTTTCAAACTGAAATATTATCTCACATTACAATAGAGATGTAATACTGAAATAGTGGGCTCACATTAGGCAAGAAGTTGAAAAATCTTCTGGCTTATGACACTACATGTGTAAAATTTGAATGAAATTGGTTGTGTAGTTCTTGAGTTTTAGGGATTCACACAGACAGACCGACACACAGACAGACACACATTCTCATCTTTATATATACAAGGGGATTATTTCAATTTCCATCTACCAAACCCATTCACGTGGTTTTGGTAGGCCTGAGGTTAAACGAACACACTTGCCCAAGATGCCTCATAGTGGGACTGAACCCAGAACCATGTGGCTGGGAAGCAAGCTTCTTGCCACACAGCCACATCTGCACCTATGTGTGTGTGTATGTATGTATGTATGTATGTATGTATGTATGTATGTATGTGTAATGTATGTGTATATGTGGTGCAAGTATGCTTGCATAGTGAACAAGTTTGCTTCCTGACCATATAATTTCCAGTTCAGTTACATAAAGCAGCACCTTGAACAAGTATACTCTGCTATAACCCCAGAACAAATTCTTGTGAGATGATGTAGGAGATGGAAAATGAAAGAAGGCTCTCATATATAAGTTGGTGTGTGTATGTGTGATTGTGTTTCCTTACTTTGTTGTCATGGTTTTGTGATAGTTGTAAATATGTGTCACCCTAATACAGTCAGTGGTATTAATTTCCAGCATTCAGTAAAAAGCATGTAGTCTCAGATATAGGTAAAGGTTAATGACAGGAAGAGCATCAGGCCATAGGAAATCTGCCACAGCAAATTCTGTTCTGCTCATGGAAGCATGGAAAAGTGGATGCTATCAGGTTGTTAAGAATGAAATGTCCGATTTTCTTATGCACCAAGTTTGTCAGTCGTTAACTCTAATGTTTTATCCTGACAATTCTTTGTTTTGCAACACTAAAGAGTTAGATTATCAATTTTCAAATTGCACTTCATAGTGTTAATTATATTTTGAGTTTTCTCTTGTAAGTCAATTTTTGTGAACCTATGAATAGATAAAAAATTCTTGTTTATGAATATAAGTTCTGTCGTGGAACCAATGCATTCCAGAGAGCTTGAAACACCAATGAGGTGTTTGGTGAAGATGTGGTGAATGAGTGAACTGTATGTAGATGGTCTGAGAAGTTCCGGTCTGGTGACTTTACTTTTGAAAATCACCCCTGTGGTGGAACTGAGACCAAGGTGGATAATGATGAGCTGGAAACTGTAGTGGAAGTGAAAACATCTCAAACTATGCATGAGTTAGCAACAAAGTTTGATGTTTTGATTCCATCTGTATTGGACCAGCTGAAACAAACTAGCAAAGTAAAGAAACTGAACAAGTGGGTACCACATGAACTGAACGAGCATCAAATGACATGTTATCTTGAAACTTGCTGTTCTTTGCTGGCACAGCATAAAATTGAACCATTTTTGCCTTGTATTGTTATGTGTGATGAAAAATGGATTCTTTTCAACAATAGCAAGCATTCTGCAAAATGGTTAGATAGAGACGAAGTACCAAACCACGATCCAAAAAAGTATATTCACCAAAAAACTAATGGTATCTGTCTGGTGGTCCAGCACTGATGTCATCCATTACAGCTTCATGAGACCTGGTATGTCAAGTATACATCAACCAGTTGAATGAAATGATGAGAGAAGTTGCAATTAAACAACCAGGATTGGTCAATAGAGCCAGGTCAATTCTCTTGCAAGACAATGCTTGACCACATGTTGCACAAAGAACACTACTTGAGTAACAGGAACTGAACTTGGAAGTACGCTGTCATCCACCATATTCTCCAGACCTGGCATGAGGGGTATTTATGTGATGCCAGCATGTGCATTTTTTTATGTGGCACCGACTCATGTGTGTTTAATATGGTGCCAGCACAATTGCTCATTATGTTGCTGTGGCACAGACCATAAAGGACTTGCTTGCATGCATGGAGGGCTACAGCTTTATTTGCATGGCTTTTTTCCCAAGCATGTCAAGTCATTGTAAGCCTCAGTCTCTCATCATTCCCTCAGTGAGGCCCATCATCTTATAAAATCATTAACATCACTTTTATTCTGAACAAATAGCAATGTCAAAACTAAAGTAGGCTTCACTGATTGGTTTTCAATAGAGTTAAGCATACCACAAGGGTGTATTCTTTTTCCTGTTTTGTTTAACATCTATAACAAAAGTCTAACAAGGAAAGCTCTGAAAGATTTTGAAGTTATAGAAAATACTGGAGATAAATGGTCACCCTACATCTCAGATATGTGAATGATATTGTTTTTATTTCTTTTAGAATAGGAGAACTGCAGATTATGATGATGACATTCCAAGAAAAAGAGAACAGTATGATTTATTCATTAATTTTGACAAAATTAAATCAATGATTGTCTCAAGAACATATGATCAGGATAATTCTATAATAATTTATAATTAAACTGTCAAAGCAGTGAATGAGTTCTTATGTACTGGAAGTATTTATTACAAATCAATGTAACGACATCAAAGAAAGTTACAGAAGTATCCCAATAGCAAAAAATCTGCAGTTAAACCACATTTAAACCATATTTAGAGAAATCTGTCTGTATATAAACGTTTGAATTGGTGCATATAATACTTGGATCACAAAACTGGATGCTAAAAATGTTGAAGTAAAAAAAAAGAGAGTTTCCATGTAGAAGAATGTTTTAACTTGTTTGAGTCATTTGATTATGGTCATGTGAACATATTGACCTCAGGAGTAATTTTTCATTTTTAGATTAGTACTTATTTTATCAATCTCTTATCCCAAACTGCTAAGTAATGTGGACATAAACACAGCAACACCGGTTGCCAACTGTCGAGGGAGGACAAACACAGACACAAAATAACATACACACACACATGCATGCACGCATGCACACATGCAAAATCATGCCCATGCACATACACACACACACATATAATGGTCTTCTTTCATTTTCCATCTACAAAATCCACTCACAAGGCTTTGGTCAGCCTGTGGCTATAGTGGAAGGCATTTGCCCAAGGTGCCACTCAGTGGCACTGAACCCAGAATCTACACATATGTATGTAGTATGTATAAACGCATGTGTGCATGTGAATAAGATTATTTATTTTCCTGCACATATTTGTGTGTAACTGTATGCTTTTACACTTGTAAATATGTGATATTTATTCACATACATCTGCTGTAAGAGAGAGAGAGAATTATGCATTAGATCAGTCAATAGAATTTAATATCGTGACCCAAATGAATGATAGTTCACATCCTACCACAACCTACATGTTGCATTTATGCGTCATTCACATTTAACTCTCAAAAGTTCAGGGCCATAGAACTGTAAGTTCAACACTAAAATAGAATAAGATTTTTTTTCCTGTTCTTGCAAGTACTTGGTGACCTAGTCAGTGCAGAGACCACTTAAAAGCACTCAGTCCACACAGTAAAGTGGTTGGTGTTCAGAAGGGCATCCAGCTGTAAAAACCTTGCCAAAACTGACCTCGCCTGTGCTTGTGCCACATAAAAACCACTAAGTTCACTCTGCTGAGTGGTTGGTGTTAGAAAGGGCATCCAGCTGTAAAAATCTGACCAAAACAGTCACAGAAGTCTGGTGCAGGCTTCGGCCTGGCCAGCTCTTGTGAAACTGTCCCACCCATGCTAGCATGGAGGGCAGATGTTAAATGATGATGATGATGATGACGATGGTTATACCTATTGATAAACACGTGTAGTATTTTAGTGAATATTCCAATAAATATTGAATAGCCCTGTATTCAATTTTTGTCATAATAATATCTGTTAGCCCTTTTGATACCATCCTGCATAAAATTACCTATGGCCCTATGGTACAAACTTTATGAGTTAAAGTGATCTAAATGAAAGCCATTCATCATAATTTCATTAATAATATATTTTCAAAACACCTAATTATTAATTAAACTCTCTTTTACTTGTTTCAGTCATGTGACTGTGGCCATGCTGGAGCACCGCCTTTAGTTGAGCAAATCAACTCCAGGACTTATTCTTTGTAAGCCTAGTAATTATTCTATTGGTCTCTTTTGCCAAACCACTAAGCTACGGGGACGTAAACACACCAGCATCGATTGTCAAGCAATGTTGGGGGAGACAAACACAGACACACAAACATATACATGCACACACATATATATATATACATATATACGACGGTCTTCTTTCAGTTTCCATCTACAAAATCCACTCACAAGGCTTTAGTTGGCCCGAGGCTATGGTAGAAGACACTTGCCCAAGGTGCCATGCAGTGGGACTGAACCTGAAATCATGTGGTTCACAAGTAAGCTACTTACCACACAGTCACTCTTACGCCTATGAAAAATTTATTTTATAAAATTCTTCATCAAAGTTGCAGCCTGAGGCTGACCAAAGCCTTGTGAGTGGATTTGGTAGTTGGAAACTGAAAGAAGCCTGTCATATATATATATATATATATATATATTATATATGTATGTGTAAATGTGTGTGTGTGTTAATTTATGTGTGCCTTTGTGTCTGTGCTTGTCCCCCCCCATCACCACTTGATAACCAGTGTTGGTGTGTTTATATCCACGTAACTTAGCAGTTCAGCAAAAGTGACTGATAGAATAGGTACTAGGCTTTAAAAAATAAGTCTTGAGGTTGATTTGTTTGACTAAAATCCTTCAAGGTGATGCTCCAGCATGGCTGCAGTCAAATTACTGAAACAAGTAAAGGAATAAAATAAAGAATATGTATATATGTGTGTGTGTGTGTGTGTATACATGTATATTTACATATATAAGCCCATACATTTATATGTGTGCATGAATACATGTATGCGTACATATACATAATTTAACATGC
>NC_043000.1:92301875-92349375 GCF_006345805.1 Octopus sinensis
AAGAACCCGTTGTGTATATATATATATATATATATGTATATATATATATATGTATGTGTGTGTGTGTATATGTTTGTGTGTCTGTGTTTGTCCCCCCCCCCCCAACATCGCTTGACAACCGATGCTGGTGTGTTTACGTCCCCTAACTTAGTAGTTCGGCAAAAGAGACCGATAGAATAAGTAGTAGGCTCGATTTGCTCGACTAAAGGTGGTGCTCCAGCATGGCCACAGTCAAATTACTGAAACAAGTAAAAGAGTAAAGAGATAGAGAATAGGAAACCAGACATAGTGTTAATTGAGAAAGAAAACAATGCTGGCATCAAGTTATGCAATAAGGAAGAAAGAACAGTCAATAGATATGACAGGTTGGCTTGGGAGGTTAAGCAGTTATGGTCGATGTAATAGGTGATAGTAATATCAATAATTGTTGGAGCCCTGAGAACAGTGAGTAAAAATCTTGAGAAGTACATGGAATAAATAGGGGCTGCAATAAGGGTGGAGCACTTGCAGAAAACAGCACTACTAGAAACTACTGGAATAATCCAGATGGTGCTTGAAAAATAAGGGGTGTTACCTTAGTTCACTGGCTGTGAACAGCTGGCACCATAGTACATCTCCAGCGTTAGAAGCTGTGCAAAGACAATAAATAATAATCTATATTGGTTAATATGTCAGCATTATAAAATCAAAAACTGCTGACAAATGGTACAAGCACTACCCTGAGGCTGTAACTAAGGGAGAAAATGTAATGATTCTTTGAGATTTTCCAGTATATACAGACAGAACCATGAAAGCTGATGAACTGAATATTGTTGTGAAAGGCCAGAACAATAAAGTTTGTTTATTGATTAATATGAGCATTCCTTGTGATCATAATATCTTGGCAAAAGAATTTGACAAACTCAGGAATATAAAAATTCGTTCACTGAAATCAAAAAAAATGTGGCATCTCAGATGGTTACAACACTAGTGATTGTAGGAGGACCTAGAATGATCATAGAAGAGAACTGAAAATTATTTTTTAGAATGACCCCTAGATTACCATCCATGCAAGAACTGTAAAAGATTGTTTTAACTGGTACATCACATGCAATGAGAAGAGCATTGTTGCTGTGAATTTTCATTCCTTTTTCCTCTTTTTTCTTTGTTTTCTTATTTTTTCATTTTTTCATTTTTCTGTTTTTTTCCTATCACATAACTTAATTTTGTAAATGAGCAATCTGGTGTGTTCATTTTCATGGCCTACCAATGTATGCTGTGAGTTTCTTTGCTCTAGGTGTCAGGAAGACTCTCAGTAAGAAATGGAAACAAAATTGAAAGAAGGAAAAAAAAAGAAATAACCATAATGATAATAATAATGATAATAATAATAAGGCAAAGGAATATCTAAGTGAATTCCGAATACAACAAATTTCGGAATTAGACATACAAGAATCAAGCACAGAAAAAGCTAAATGCATGAAAACCCGTGCTAAAACTGCTGCCTTAGATATTCTGAATGATAAATGGCAAGAAAAACCTCTCTATGGCAAATACCCAAAGAGAGCGAATAATGAAGATGTTGACAAAGCCCTGACACATCAATGGCTAATGGCCTCTGGCTTAAAATCTGAAACAGAAGGGTTTATCATAGCAGCTCAAGATCAATGCCTACCAACAAGAAACTACCCGGCCAAAATATTAAAGAACGGCAATAGCCCAACATGTCGTGTATGTCAACAATAAAATGAAACCATTGATCATGTTGTCTCCAAGTGCAGTCTTCTAGTGCCTACAGAGTATCTCAACAGGCATGATAGAGCTGCACAATATATTCACTGGGTAATCTGCAAAAACCTGGATTTGCCCCATGAAAACAACTGGTGGGAACACAAACCACCTCCAGTGCTTGAAAATGACCACATCTCACTCCTCTGGAACTTCCCCATTCAAACTGACAGAAAGATAGATGCAAATAGGCCAGACATCATATTGAAAGACTTCAAACAAAGAACATGCCTCCTCATTGATATGACTGTCTGAATCGATATAAACGTATCTGTCAAGACCTACCAAAAACTGAGCAAATATAAAGATCTTGAAATAGAAATCAGCAAAATGTGGGACCTGAAGACTAAAACAATACCTGTTGCCATAGGTGCCCTGGGAATGATAGCAAAAGGGGCTGATCGCTACCTAACTCAGATACCAGGAAACCCCAAAATGGCAGAAATTCAAAAGATAGTTCTCATGGGAACTGCTCATATCCTACGCAAAATACTTTCTCTGTAACCTCAAGTTTTAAAACAAACATAACTTTTTTCTTTAGGCATTCACTAGTACAACACTAAATACAAAACCAAATATATGGCACACTAGGCATAACAACAATACGAACTTCCAGCCTGTTGCCTCTTGAGGTCTCTGGGTTAGACTTGTAGCCAACTTGTACAAATATAAAGCAAAAGTCAAACATAGTATAATAATAATAAGCATTGAATATTCTCTAAAATTTTTGAGTACCTCTTATCTCCTCAATGCATTGTTGTTATATAGGGACCTTATAGAATAAGTCTTTATTTAAAGGTAGATTGGAAATGCTTCTAAATGTTGCTGCAGGCATATTTAATGATAATATTGATGGAAGAGTAGTTGTGATCAAATTTATATCATGTTATATCAAGATGGATGCTTAAAAATCTTTTAGGTGTGTGTTTGTAGATTAAGTAAATTTTAACTACCTAAAAAGGCTGATTAACTTCTTTCTAAAATCTGTTTGTGCCATGTCCATTTCTGTGGCATAATGCATCAAGCTGATCATCTCTGTATAATCTGAAATTAGCTTCACTTTTTCTAAATGCATGTATAAAAAGAAAGGCAACATGATCAAATATTTCAGCACCATCAAAACTCTACAGATATATATTGAAGTTTCATTTCCACACTTAATACTCTAGTAAAAAAATATTGCAACATAAAAAAATGAAACAAGAGAACTTTCTCACATTCTTTATTGTACTAATTACGGTGACATATATTTTACTAAATTCTAAGGTTTTCAGAAGAAAGTTTCTGGAGAAGAGTTGTTTAAATTCATCAATATTGAACTGGATAAAACTACAGCTGGGTTTATCGATGATATTGTAAAACCACTTAATGGTGGCTCAATTACAATCCATTATGTTAAATTAGTAGCTAATCTAATTCTTGTATTAATGGAATCTAATATATGCTTACTGATTATACCTAATTTGCTTTTCATGGAGTTTATTAGTCTCTATTTATGATCGTTAGTGAAGTTTTCTTTGTGTTCCTTGAGCGTGAAATACCACTTATGTTGACTGAAGCGTTCAGTACTACTATATAATTTTAAATGCGCAGCTAACTCCTTTGCCTGATCATTTATTAAATGGTCTAGGGTTATTCAATGTATTCATTATATTGGCTAGTAGTAATCAAGTTCATGTATTTCTATTAGCATTATAGACATGTTTAGAATTTTCTGCTTGCACAAATAGGTTGCTTGAATTTTGTAAAGGTTAAAGTTGCTCTTTTAAATCATTTTAGAAGATATTAGTGTGATTTAAATTTCACTTCTGCAATAATTTTAATAAAATCCTCTTCGAATATTTCCATTCTTTGATGTACAAGGATTATGCTGGTTTAGATGACTGTTGGTAGTGGAGACCCAAAAAGATATAAACAAAAGACGAAGGCAGGTTTACGAAAATAAACAAAAGACGAAGGCAGGTGGAGTACAAACAAATAATGTATTAGTATGGCGCTCAGGAATAGAAATAAAACAAGTCTTTTACGTTTCGAGCCTACGCTCTTCGACAGAAAGATACACAGAAAAGAAACAAGGAGAGAAAAAACATTTTGTATGTAGGGGCTAACGATTCAACATGGCGTTCCCATATATATATATATATATATTATATAAAATCCATTCTTTCTATCTGTATATGTGTCAGGATATGGAACCTTACAAAGGAGATGACAAAGAACTGAGATATCTGGTGCCTTTCTGTACTCAAGAAGATCAGTCCTCCACAGAAGAAGTGTTAATGCTGCTCCCCCTGATGAAGAGGATTGGCCTGCAATAGCTCTGTGCCAGTGCCACATAAAAAGCACCCAACACACTCTGTGAAGTTTTCAGTGTTAAGAAGAGCATCAAGCTGCAGGAACCAAGCCAAATCAGACTAGAACTGGTGCAGCTCTCTTGCTTGCCCGCTCTGGTCAAGCCATCCAACCTATGCAAGCTTGGAAAACTGATATTAAATGATAATGATGAAAGCCTTATGATGATGATGAAAGCCTTATGTTCCAGTCTGCCTAATAAACTCCATACATAGATTCAATTATTCAAAGGGTTTTGGTCAGCCTGAGGCCATATTAAAAGACACTTGCCCAAGGTGACACACTGAGACTAGACTGATGTGGTTGGGAAGCAAGCTTCTTACCACATCCATATCTGCCTGTATATATGGTGGCACAATTTGAAAGATCCTGGTGTAGGAAGTTAGTGAGCTTCAAGCATGCACACAGCTAATATAGATGACAAAAGATGGATAAAAGAGTTTAATAACCATCGTATGTTATACACTTCATTCCATACTGAGATCAATGGGAGTTATGATAAGATGACAGTCACTATAAAACTCACAGCTTAGCAACTAGAATTATTGATTAGGCAAAAAAAAAAAAATTGAAGAATATGAGAAATGGAAAGGTAAATGAAGACTACATATGTTTCATAGCTAAACAATGTGTGTTACATAACTTGTAACACACACAAAACTGAAAACTACTAACATAATTGTGAAAATACAAATAATGAGAAGAGAGTGTTAAGAAGAAAATAAAAATGATGATACTACAACTGTTATTAATAAAAGTAAAGATCATAGTATTAGTATTATAACTAATAATAACAATAACAATAGTGTGAATGATAATAATGATGATGGGAAACAGTCGGTACAGGGATACCGAAGACTAATAATAGATAGTAATGTGTGTGCTAGGGGAGATGTTGTGGGTGGTAGGAAATATGCAATAAACCACAAGATAGCTAACAGAAATATTCTGGTGACCTTAGAATGCAACATAGAGAGACATAAAAGAGAAAGAAATGAAAAAAAGGGAGAAAGCTAGTGGAGGTGAGTGTGCCCTAAAGAGTTGAAGTAGAAACATCAAATTTACAAGTTAACTGAAGTGTGGTCAACAAACTTATAAAATATGTTAGTTTTGAATGAATATATAGCATATAAGGGCATACGGTGAATTGAAGATTTATGAAATTAAAAATTATACCTAAAATTTAAAACTTCAGTATGCACTGGTGTAGTGTCAAGAAAGAGTCATAAAATGAGGAGTAGATAAAATGTAGAGAGTGAAAAATGATATTTAGCTAGTTATAAAGACAGCAACCCTATAAAAGGGTACTGCAGGGAAAATAGAGTTAGTGTAAAATATAAAAAACATTGCCCTTTTCAAGCCTAGCCAGGTTCATGGGCCTGGTTTCCTGGTTTCTGTGCCATATGTGTTCCCCCAAGCTGGACGGGACACCAATCCATCGCAGCGTTACTCAAGAAACAAGAAGAGAGAGTGATAGAAAATTGTGATGAAAGAGTACATCAGGGGTCACCACCACCCCCTGCCAGAGCCTCGTGGAACTTTTAGATGTGTTCGCTCAATAAGCACCCACAACGCCCAGTCTGGGAATCAAAACTGCGATCCTCCAACCGTGAGTCCACTGCCTTAACCACTGGGCCATTTCACCTCCATATTGTAAAATATATAATGTATAAAATTTAAAAGTATAAAAATTATAAATTTAGAAATATGCTGTTTGAGAAGAGAAATACAAAAAAAAAAGGCAGAGAAATATCTTTTCCCCATCTCTTTCCTGGCTAGATGTGGGTACATGTGTAGTAAACATGTTGCATGTGATTCTGTTGACACGGTTCAGCTAGCAGTGATGGTGTTTATGTTCCACATGAACAAAATATCCAGCAGCAAGGTAACTCATTACAAAATCGTAGAATAAAGTGCTCTACTTGAAAACAGGGAAAGCTCAGCATCAGGAATGGTGTGTGCAATATGAATCATTGCCTGAGCACATTGTTTCCTACTCATGCCAGTATAGCAAGAAAAAAAAAGAAAAAAGAAGGGCTTAAAAGTGATTGTACTATAGTGGTGATGGAAATACAGATGACGATAGTGATGACGATGATGATTAGTGATGATGATGATGATGATGATGACAACAAAAATGAGGACAATGATGACTGATGATGATGATGACAATGAGGATTAGTAATGATGACAATGAAAATGATGACAATGATGACTGGTGATGATGATGGTGATGTTAGGGATGATGATGACGCTGCCAATGATGATGATGATGATGACAATGATGATGATGGTGATAACGACGACGACAACGACGATAATGATGATATAAGAGAATGAGTAGGAGAGATGTAGCTATTAATCTTATGTCATACTGGTCAGACACATCAATAAGTTAAAGACTATCTTGGTTGTATCATTTCCAAAATTATGTATCTGTTTGCAAATTTCCACATGTATTAATTCAAAATACACCATGAACACTTTACAAACGTCAGCAACATAGACTTTGTACATACATCAAACTTAATGTAATTTACCGTTCTCTCCATTCTGTAAGACTTTCTGTAATTCCTCTCAAATATATTTTTTAAAACATTGTACCAAGATCAGTTTTAGGAATTTTTCAAAATCTTTTGGCATATGTCTTATCAAATATAACTTTTAACTCTTTAGCATTCAAATTATTCTGTTAAATATAAGAAGCGCCGGCATGGGTATGTGGTAAGAAGCTTGCTTCTCAACCACATGGTCCCGAGTTCAGTTCCACTGCACGGTACTTTGGGCAAGTGTACTCTGCTACAGCCTTGAGATAATCAAAGCCTTGTGGTTGGATTTGGTTGATGGAAACTGAAAGAAGCCCATCGTGAATGCAGAGAATAAGTGGAAGTGTGGTCAATGATAAACATCAGTTTGGAAGCAGAAGATTAAGGAAATAGGAGTAGGTTAGCAGGGGGGGGGGATAGTTAGCAACACAGATGATGAGAAGTGTGAAGTGAGAGAGTGCATGAGCGAGGCATTGTGACAGGGATAAGGTCAGTCGTAAATATATAATAGTCCAGTAATAAAATTCTAGTCTGAAATATGCAATAGGATGTGGGGTGATATAACTAACTAAATCTATTGATGGAAGTGCCCCAGCATGGCCACTGTCCCCTGACTGAAATCAGTAAATGGATAAATTTATGTAGGCAGATGTGAAGGTAAGCTTGTGTATGTGTAATTTAGAATAAATATTTTAAATACAAATGATAATGAATTAAGATTTGACATAATTATCATTATAATCACAATCATAGCTTTAACGTCCATTTTTCCTTGTTAGCATGGTTTGGAGGGATTTTAATAAGGCAGGTCCTCCACAGCTGGAGGCTCTTCCTATCACCAACATTCCCCTGTTTCCAGGTAGGGTAGTATTGCTCCCATGGTCTGATATGTTTGCATAGTGTGCTTGTATGACAGTGACATTCATATGATGTCATGGTAACGATACAAAAATACACACACATACACACACATGCACACACACACACTCATAGACACAAGCATCTGTATACACACACATATATATAAACATACATACATATTCTTTTATTCTTTTACTTGTTTCAGTCATTTGACTACAGCCATGCTGGAGCACCAACTTGAAGGGTTTTAGTTGAACAAACTGTCCCCAGGACTCATTTTTTAAAACCTAGTACTTATATTATCAGACTCTTTTGCCAAACTGCTAAGTTGCAGGGATGTAAACACACCAACACTGGTTGTCAAGAAGTGATAGTGGAACAAACATTGACACAAAGACACACACACACACATATTTATATATGACAGGCTTCTTTCAGGTTCTGTCTACCAAATCCACTCTCAAGACTTTGGTTAGCCAGAGGCTAAAATAGAAGACACTTGCTTGTCCAAGGTGCCACACAGTGGGACTGAACCTGGAACCATGTAGTTGGAAAGCAAACTTTTCAATGACACTGTCATGTTCACACCTTCAAGTGTTTTAATATTTAATATAAATTGTTTTCCACTTTATCATCCACTATCCTCAGTCTGTCTGTAAGTCTCTTTGTCTCTGTCTCTGTTTCTGTTTCTCTCTCTCTCTCTCTCTCTCTCTCTCTCTCTCTCTCTCTCACCTTTGTTTCTCTCTTTGACTTTCTATCTTCTTTTTATGATGATTTACATTCACTAGTTGAAATAAAGGAAAGTTTATACCAAATTTTTTATCCCTTTCTTAAAAATATTTGGTAGAATATTTTCAAAGGACACAAAGCATAAACTTAATATTTGGTTGATAGTGGTTTGTCTACATATTCTTGTTATTCTTGAATGATGATGATGATGACGACTGTGATGATAATGACAAAGATGATGATAATGATTGTAATAATGACAATGATGATGATGACAATGATGATGATGACAATGATGATGATGATGATAACTAATGATGGGTATGATGACAATTGATGACAGTGTTCCATCATCACCATTGTCAGCATCAGCATCAGCGACGTCAGTGATGATGATGGTGATGATGATGATGGTGATGATGATGATATAATCAATGACAATGATTATAATGGTGTTGACGAGGATCATGATAACGATGATGATGATGGTGATGATGATGATGATGACGATGATGATGATGAGGTTAGTGTTACAGATGTTATCGTTGTTAATAAGAACCAAACTTGATTACTTATATCAAGATACACAAATAAATAAAGAAGTCAATAAATAACACCAAATCGCTACCTCACCCCAGCACCACCACCCCACAAAAAAAAAACAGAGAAAGAAAGAATAAATACACAAATAAATAAAATAAAATAAAATAAAATAAATTGAAAATCCTATTCTAGTTTTGTCTGATTTTGTCATTAAACAAACAATTGTCCGACAAAATATCGAAGGAAATTTGGGGAGAGAAGGAACTTTTGCAATTATTTTTTTTACATTTTTAGTTTTATTTCCTCTTTCCGCTGTCACTACCATTGCAGAAGAAGCAAATAATAATAATAATAATAATATAATAATAATAATAATAATAATAATAATGTTGATAATAATGATAATAATGACGATGATGATAATGATAATAATAATGATAATGATGATGATGATAATGATGATGATAATAGGTAAAAATTTAGGAAAGAATGATGGCCAAAGAACAAACAAAAGTATATATGCTATTTATAGAGTGGTCTTGAAGAAGAAGGAGGAGGGGAAAAAAATAAGTGTTGAAATTACTTCAGTAATAACTCTAGTGGGGGCCAAAGCTTCAGAAATTAACCTTTGTATATCTGGCATGACCCCCACTAGAATTAAATTAGTTGCAGACTGATGTTGTTTCATTACTACACTGCATACTTCCATCATCACCATTGTCAGCATCAGCATCATCGGCATCATAATCATCGCCATCATCATCATCATTGTCATCGTTGTTGTGGTAGTAGTGGTGGTGGTGGTGGTGGCTGTAGTCATCGTCGCTGTCGTTGTCATTGTCACCATCATCTTCGGCATAATCAACATCCTCTTCATCATCATCATCATCATCACCATCATCCTCATTATCATCTTAGTTATTGTTGTCATTGTTGTCATCATTAACATCGTCATCATCATTTTGATCGTCTTCCTGCTCCTTTTCCTCCCCTCCTTATTATCATCATCATCATCATTATCATCGTCATCTTCAACATCTTCACCGTCATCTTCATCATCATCATCATCCTCTTCATCGTCATCATCCTTATCATCTTCATCATCATCATCATCATCATCATTATCATTATCTTCATCATCATTTTCATTCTCCTTCTCTTCATCCCTCTCCTCCTTCTCCTCCTTCTCCTTCTCCTCTTCCTCATCATCAAAATCATTTTCATCATCATCATCATCACCATCATCATCATCAAAATCATCATCATTATCATCATCATCATTATCATCATCATTAACTGGTGGCAGTAATGCAAAATAATTTTCTGCGTGTTTTCAATAGGCCGTTTTGCCAATTCCCTTTAAGAGCGCCGATGTTGGTCTGGCATTTACCATTTTAATATTACTGTGGTTACTGAACTATCTAAATTTTTGAAGATTAATTTTTTTTCCTAGGAGAGGTGGAAGGAGGAGGAGGTATTTTGGAGGGTAATTGCTACATTAACCTTCACTGAATTGGTAGTGATGATGGTGGTGGTGGTGGCAGTGGTCGTTGAGAACTGCTTAGATTTTTTTTTATTGATGAGTGGAAGATTTGGAGTTAGAAGAATGGTTAAGTGTTAATGAGTAATGGATTGTGTAAAATGTTATGGCAACAAGGACTGAAAGACGGCTAGCATGACGAACAGTGGTTCAGAACTTGATGCTGACATTTCCTTCATTGGTGCCTAGGCAGATGGGCATCATCATCATCTTCATCATCATCAGTGTCATCATCATCTTCATCATCATCATCTTCATCATCATCATCGTCATCATTATCATCATCATCATCTTCATCATCATCATCATCATCAACATCATCATCATCATCATCATCATTTTCATCATCATCATAATTCTCATCATCATCGTCATTGTCATCCTCATCATTGTTATCATTGTCATCTGCATTGTTGTTGTCATCATCTTCACCGTCATCATCATCATCATCGTCATAATCAACGTTGTTATGATTGTCATCATTATCATCATGGTCGTTATTATCAATATCATCATCATAGTTATCATCATCATCATCATCATCATCATCATTTAACATTTGTATTCCATGCTGATGTTGTTTGGATGGCTTGGCAATATCTAACAAGACTGCTTGCTCTAGGCTCCAATATCTACTTTGACATGGTTTCTGCGACTGGATGCTCTTCCAGTTCCCAACCACTTTTCAGAGTGTACTGGCTACTTTTTCTCTCCTGGCACTGGCACTAGGGAGGGCACCAAGTAAATAGGATGCCAAGAACTCTTGAGAGGCTAAAGCATGATAAAGATTCAGAAACAGGCATCCTGCTGTAGAAGAGATACATGGCTACTTATGTAGACAGAGAAAGGATGTTGGAGATGAGTTGTCAGGACATACCCTCAAGGTACAAGAAGGTCTATAAAATGAGAATAGGGGTAGAATCTAGGATGGGTAAGTTTACAAGAGTGTGATTGGTGACTGACAGATGATACAAGCAGCTGATCAGACATGGGCAGTTACTGAAGGAAGTATCTTTATACAGATATATATATATATATATATATATATATATATATATATTATATATATATATATATATATATACAAGCAAAACGCTCCACTGTCCAATGGATGGTGCTGAGTTGTCAGACATTTAAACCAAATTATCTCAAAACAATTTGTCCGACCGTCCCATAGGCCTCCCCTTTGAGAAACACTGATTTAACCTAAATTTGAGATACCAGCAAAAGAAGAAATAAAGATAGACTTTTTTTCTATTCCAAGAAAAACGATTTTACAAATGCACGTTCCCATGACTTTATCGATTGCCTTCTCACCTGGAATCAATTTTTGTAATTTTTTCAGGACTTATACATGCCCTGATATGGTCAGTATCTACGTAACAAATTTGAGCACAATCGGATGGAGGCTGTCCGAGATCCTAGAAGACACATATACAGACAGAAAGAATGGATTTTATATATATATATATATATATATATGGGAACGCCATGTTGAATCGTTAGCCCCTACATACAAAATGTTTTTTCTCTCCTTGTTTCTTTTCTGTGTATCTTTCTGTCGAAGAGCGTAGGCTCAAAACGTAAAAGACTTGTTTTATTTCTATTCCTGAGCGCCATACTAATACATTATTTGTTTGTACTCCACCTGCCTTCGTCTTTTGTTTATTTTCGTAAACCTGCCTTCGTCTTTTGTTTATTTTCGCAAACCTTCCGTTATATATATATATTTATTACGTTTATATGTTAGATGGAATTTGAAGCTAACACGAGAAATCTCTAGCGTGACTTTTTTATTGATGTATCCGAAGAAACCCAGAACAATGGGTTGAATCGTGTTGTACTTAATAAAAATCTAATACACATTCCATCACCGAGGCCTAGAAGCCACAAGCCAGAAGAGAAGCCTGCATATCATAAGCACTTGCTATTTTCTTTATATATCTTGCACAATCCTGTAGAATTGAATTTATAGGAAACTTATATTGTTTCATTACTACACAATGTCCACAATCCTCATCATCATCATCATGGTCACCATGGTTAGCATCATCATCATCATCAATATCATCATTCTATGCCTGTTTCTAAGCTGGCGTGGGTACATGGGTTACTTGGTTTGACAAGATGCAATGGATCAGATGACTAAGTTTTTCCTCAGTGTCTAAAACTTTGCATAGTTTCTCTGGCTGGATGTCCTTCCAAACATCAATCGCTTTACAGAGTGTAATAGGTGCATTTTTTCTGTGGTACCACCACTGGCAGAGTTACCTTTAGTTCATAAAGCCCCATGATGGTTAGAGAGGGTCAAGAAGAGAGAGAAGGGAAAGATTGGCAATAAAAGGTGAACAAGACAGCGGTAGGTGATGAGATAAAGGTGAGAGTAAGTAGTGGGTAAGGGGAAGTGATTGGAAATAACAGAGGTGGACAAAAGTAGGGGTGGCTCAGAGGAGAGAGACTGATAATTGGCAGCACACTGTGGTGAAGTTAGAGTGTATGTAACAGGATTAGGGAATGACAGTGGTCTAATGTAGTCTCGTATAATAGATCTGCTAAAGAGCAGGTGAACAGAACTCTGAGGATTGAGTGAGCTGTACAGGTGGCAGAGAAATGAGAGATCAGAGATGGAGGGCTGTCAGTGACAAGAAGAAAGGCAAGAAGTGGATGAGCAACTGGTAGATGTGAGTGGTAGAGTCAAAGACGTAAGATGAGCAGATAGCAAATATAGGCCACCAGCTCTTTATGTTCTAAGCTCAAAACCTGCCAAGACAAGCTTTATCATTCAATCCAAAGTCTGACAAGACATTTTAAAAGTAAATGCTTTATGGATGTGAAAATCTGGGTAATCCTATAAACCAGCCATAACTATCTTTATTTCCCCATCCCTATCCATCTATCACTGCAATTTTACACTCACTCTGATCAATCCTCAATTCCATTTCAATCATATTTACCTTCCTATACCTTGAGTGTGTTCCCTGACACCTCATCATTACCAACGTTTCTATTTTCCCTCTTTCCAGCTGGAGTAGCTATGTCACTCCTTTATAGCATGACTTTCACCTATCTTCTCTAAACACTAGTGATAGTCAGTTTCACTTTTTCTTTCTTATCACCTCCCTTACTTTCATCTCAGGAACTGATTGATGTTGAGGACAAAAATTGAGAAAGGGAGAGAAAAAGTCTATATGGGAGAATAAAGAAGAGAGAAAGTAAATTTGGGAGAATGTGAGTAGTATTTTATTTTCAATTATTTTCAGTTTAAGGCATAACCATGTACATAAATATGTTGTCTGAATTTATGATTATTTCTTCAGCGTCAAATTATTAAAGAAACTGAAACTGCAGATTCTCAAATTTTCAGAGAGAGAGAGATTACTATTCTGTGTATTCATTATTGAATATGCAATACTTACCTTATTTTGATTTTATATAGTAGATGCTTGTATTTGTAAGTATTGCATATTTAGTTTGGAACTACTGACATTTTGAACTCCCTAATTTTTCTTCTGGTATTTCATGTTAGATTTATTTAAATATGTTTTGAGAATTTACTGGCAATTTCAAACAATTTTATTAGGAAAAACTATTAAACATAGTAATATTGGCTAAAACATTACCAAATACATCAGATCCATTCTTTTTAGATATCTCTCATCCTATGAATTGTTCGAAATCACTTGAGACCAGAAACTAATTCCTCAATTGATTTATAAGAAGGATGTTTGGTATATTTCTTGCAAAAATATTGTTTAGCCAATGTGATTAACAAAATATAAGTGGCACCCTATTTTATAAATCACTTTTAATTTTCAAAATGTCAAATGATTATTCAATTTTTCAGATGATTCACTAAATTCAGCAGTGATATTCTAAATAAAACAAGCTAATAGAAAACAGTTTAAATAGTGAAACAAAAGAATAATTAAAATCTATGGCAAATATTTCCAATAATGGACCAAAAGCAGGAAAGCAATTTAGGACTATCAAATGTTATGGATGCCCAGAAGCCAACACCTTATTATATTGTTTGTTAACTGTTTCTTCCTTATATTAATTTTTAGTCCATTTTACAATTGTACACTCCAGTCAAAGTAGAACCTTTAATCTTAGACTAGACAAACTAAATTGAAGACTAACCATGTTTTGTGGTGAACATATGATATTTCACACCCAGGAATGTATGTATGTATATATATATATATCTGTGTGTGTGTATATATATGTATACCTATATCTACATCTCTCTCTCTCTCTCTCTCTCTCTATATATATATATATATATATATATATATATATGTATATATATTTATATTTATATGTATGTATGTATGAATATGTATATATATATTAATGTATATGCATTTACATGTATGTATTATATATATATATATATATATATATGGTTATCCGTAATAATGAAGGGTGAAATTAATTAATTTGGAATAATTATCAATTACACCAAGTAGTCTTCGGCATGTAAAAGCCTCATTCGAGGAAAATTTAAGTAATACTAAGCAATAAAGGGTTTAGCAACGAATTGCCTTACCTTATATATATATATATATATATATATACAGGGTGTGGCTGAAAGGGTGCCCTGATTTCAAAGGTTAATAAAAAACAAACACATAAAGATACAAAAAAAAAATTTGTATTTCTATGAAGTACATTAAACGCCATTGTGATTCAAGTTGTTTTGAAAATTGTGTCATTTATCATAGAAATACAAAGTTTTTTCATGCATCTTCATGTGTTAGTTTTTATTAACCTTTGAAATCAGGGCGACCTTTCTGCCACACCCAGTATATATATATATATATATATATATATGCTTTAGGTTAGTTCAAATATGTTTGTGACGTATATTAACTTCTAAAGGCAATTTCATAGCAGTATATCAAAGACGAAAACATTCTTGCTTATGCTAAGGGAGTAAATGCAACGTTGTCAACTCATTGGATTCTGTTCTTGGACCATAGGTGCATTTATGATTCATTTTGTCTTCCATAGTAGGGTATACTAATGAGAGATAACCCTGAGCTTACTAGAAAGCCATAATTTTATAATAGATCAGTCAACTCTTGTGACTGGTCTGTGCTTGATGATTACCCACACAGAGTAAATGTGTAAGTAGTGATGGACAGTAAACAAACTTTAGGTTATCTCTACATATGTGGGAAGTTTCATCTGTGAGTGTGCTTGTGGAGTTTTTAGCTAACTCCTCCTACATCGTTTAATCGATTTTGATGAAACTTGACACGTGAGTAGAATTTGTGTCTGGAAACCTCATGGCATACTCAGATTGTTAAAAAAACTGATAATAGGACCCCTGGAAGTGATCCTTATATATATCCTAATATATTTTATTTTAAAAACCAATGGAAATACCCCCCATTTGCTCCTGGAAGGGATCCTTATGTATAGTCTTGGGAAACAACCCATTCATTTTCCTAAATTATTTGGTAAAAATAAAATTGATTATATTTATTTCTTAGTATTTGAACTGTTAGAAATATTTTCACAATTTATCCCGTACAACCCTTAACTAAGTAAACAGTATTTTCCTAAACAATAGATCCACTTATTTCAGTGACTTATTCACGACTATAGCAACACTAGCACCTCTGAGGGTAATATTCTCTGGGAATACACAAAAGCCCTTTTCAGAGTTATTTACTTTGGATTGTTATCTCATATCTAATTAGCTTGTTATTAAGTAACATGCTTTACTAGTATTTCCTCCTATGTTCTATATACTCTGGGAATGCTTCAAAGCCCTTTTTGGGGCTACTTTATTTGAATTCTTACTATAGGGTAACTAATATTATGTTATTACATAACTGACTTCACAATTTGGACTTCACAATTCATAACTTATTGTGAATTCCTAAAAACTAGATCTTGTGTAAGACAGGTTGGTATTCTCTGTAAATGCACAAAAGCCGTTTTAAGGGCTTCATACTTTTATTACTGTGTATGAGTATGTAAAAAAGTTGATCGCTTAATTTGAGTTTTTATTTTAATGCTTATATAAACATATATAGACATTTATGCATACATACATATACATTTATGTAATACATATATACATATATAAAGAGACATACATATAGGTATATACATACACATGTAAACATATGCATATATATTTATACATTAAGAGATTAGCCATAATATACAGGATTGCCACAGAGTCACACACCATGAGAGATATCCAGTATGCTTTATTAGCAAAGAAGTATGTAATTCATTACAAATGTTCAAAGTGTTGGTCATGTAGCTCTAAACAAGTGTTCATATGGAATTTTAAATTGTGATGAGCCCTCTCAAATACTCTTCATTGCTGATGACTTGTTTACATACTTCAACAATTCTTTGAAGGAGATGTCCTTGGTCACAAATCTTTTCAGAATACACAAGGGTTTTAATGTAGCCCCAGCAAAAAAAGGAGTTAAATCTGGTGACCGTAGTGCCCATTCAATTGGCCTGCAACGCCCAAGCCATCTCCCTGGAAAATGTTTGTTCAGAAAATCACAAACCTGTAATGCCTAATGTGGTGGAGCCCCATCTGGTTGAAACCAGCCATGATTTTCTCTTCTAAGTGAATGCCCATGAAGTATCAACTTGTTGCCAAGCATGGCCAGATACAAATCACCCGTCGCAGAGCCCTCGAAATAAAATGGTCCAATTACTTGATTGTGCCAAATCCCATACAACACTATTACCTTGCGCCTACCTTGTTGATTATCTGTCTCCATCCAATGAGGAATGGTTTGTGAGTAATATCAGCAGTTGTGAAAAGAGATAAAAAAAAGAGAATGTTACCAATTTCACATATTGCAGGATGGTGCATGACTTTATGGCCACCCTGTACAGTAAACATATTTGAACATATTGCATATGTGGCACCTTGGGCAAGTGTCTTCTACTATAGCCTCGGGCTGACTAAAGTCTTGTGAGTGGATTTGGCAGATGGAAATTGAAAGAAGCCCGTCGTATATATGTATACATTTATGTATGTGTGTGTATATGTCTGTGTTTGTCCCCCCAACATCACTTGACAACCGACACTGGTGTGTTTACGTCCCTGTAACTTAGCGGTTCGGCAAAAGAGATCGATAGAATAAGTACTAGGCTTACAAAGAATAAGTTCTGGGGTTGATTTGTTCGACTAAAGGCGGTGCTCCAGCATGGCAACAGTCAAATGTCTGAAACAAGTAAATGAGTAAATGAGAATGAGTAATATGATTTTGATAATATTGAACTTGTGAACATTTACATCACAAAGGCAAAATAAATGTATTCACCATTGTTTTTCACAATAACAAGAATTTTGTGTATTTTCTCTGGCAGGTGTTACAGGTCATAATTTCATTTCAGAACATGTAATATATTTTAATTAAATTTGTAAAAAATTCAGCGTAACTTTTCTTGCAAAATATCCAGTTTTATTTCGTTCTATACCTTCTACTTATGATTGTTGTTTTTGTATTTAGGACTTCCAAAAACTTTTTTTGAAAATTCATGAGATATTTTCTCATGTGTTAAAGAAAATTATTGTCTATGTTGTATTAGTTTCTTGAGGCATATACATAACCTGTCTCATTTGCTTTCATATTTAAGGTAAAATCTTTTTCCCCTTTTCAGTACATTTCGAGGTTCATCAATCCAAATTTTACACTTATGAAACAACTAGCTTAAAAGCTGCACTCCATGCGGACTTTTAAGCTAGCTCTTGTGGAGGGCTAATTCATCATCATCATCATCATCATCATCGTTTAACGTTCGTTTTCCATGCTAGCATGGGTTGGACGGTTCAACTGGGGTCTGTGAAGCCAGAAGGCTGCGCCAGGCCCAGTCTGATCTGGCAGTGTTTCTACAGCTGGATGCCCTTCCTAATGCCAACCACTCAGTGAGTGTAGTGGGTGCTTTTTATGTGCCACCTGCACAGTACATGCCGGACCTGCTAATTTCACAAAACTGAAGAGAACTAAATAGTATGACTACGATACATCTATAATGACTATATATTCTCGTGGTGTTTGATCAAAAGTAAATGATGGATGAGAATCAATTTTGTAATGCAATTATTCTATTTTTCTTGTCCCAAGCTGAATTCCAACTGTTGGCCAATTTGTCCCTAAGTTCTTATCTCAATGTAAAATTAATGAAGTGAATGTCGTTTATCTCTCCCTTGATCTCTGTGATCATCTAACAAATGTCATCAAGATGCCGTGACTCAACCAAGCTTTACCTGCTAGAAATAACAACCCAAAAGCTTTTAAATCGCATCTCAATGCTGGATGTTCAAAAACCAAATGAAGGGAAGATTTTCAATCCTGGGATCATCCTGATTCTAAAAAGGTGTAATATTTCTATGTTGAGCAAATGTAGACTGGGATGCAGGGGTCCCAGACGGACAGACAGAATTTCATTTTTATTAATGTAGATATGCTTAGTAGTAGTGGAAAATTTTATCTATTTTCCAGAGATGTATGTTTATTTCTGATTTCTGAGGTAGTACTTATGTCTGAGGTATTATCAATGTTTGAGGTACTATAAACTTAAAGAAAACATGCCAAAAAAAATGTGTGTTACATCTTTGAGGATAGAAGGTTAGAAGTTTTATGTTTTAGAGTTCTCTAACCACTTAAAATTTCAATGAAGAGTGAGAAAGACTTATTTGTATTTAAATTATTTTGTATCATTTTATATACTAATCACTTTCTTCCTCTTCATTTGTAAACAATAAAGAGATGGTCAATTTCCCTCTTGTTTCCCCATTTCTCCTCCACTTTTAACCTAGATAAGAAGAAATAATGAAGGGAGGTAAAGAAAAAGAGAGTGTGGGAGAATAAAAATAGGGAGGGAAGGTGACAGGAATGGAAGACTTAAAACAAGAATGAAGAGGATATGTTATAAAACAATTTACCTTAGCAAGTGACAAGTAAAAAATATCTTAAATGTGGCTTAGTAAAAGAAAAAGGTAGCCCCTAAGAACATTTTGGTAGAACTTCCACAACAGTTGGTACAAAAGGAAAAAAATACAATTCATGGAATAACAATAGGAATCAGTTCATCACAGTATGGAGTTATACTTCAACCAGAAATCTGCTTCATAAACATACAATAAAGGGAGAGATGGGACTCCATCAAAGGCTTCAAGACCAGAGGCTGGTTTTAAAGTATTCAATGGTTTAGATCTACCACTGCTGTGTATCCATTGGAACCTGAGGAGTTGCATATAAGGCTGAGTGCTTTATGGATGCAAAACCATTGGTCATTCTATGAACAGCCATAATAATTAACTTCCTAGGTATATATGTATATACAGAGAAAGAGAGAGTGAGAGTGGAATGAGAAACAGATAGATGTATACATATATAGAAGCGAAAATGCGCACATACGCATACATACACACACAAAGCCTATATTTGCATATATAAACTTTAAATTGAGGTTATTATTTTGAAGCAAAGAAAACATTATGAAAATAAAGTAATCATTATTTTAAAGCAAGTTTAAGAATAACTAAGGAAGATTTACTGAGGCAGGTATTCCCTGAGAATAGAGTAAAAGTTATCGTAAAGTTTGCATTGAATGATATTGTTCAATAAATACATACATACAATCATATATATGTACATAAACATATATATATATATATATAAAGAAATAGAGGGAGAGGGGCACACATTTACATAGATTATATTGACACACACACATATATATGCATATATATATGTGTGTATACATAGATATATATATCTTTATATATATATATATATATATATATATATATATATATATATATATATATATAGTGTATATATATTTGTATGTGTGCATAGAGGTATTTACATGCACACAGATACATATATACATACTCACTCACATATATGTACACATTTATACATACATACAAAATATTGCATATACTTTGTATTTGTGTGTCTGTATATGCTCATATGTGTGTACACATGAGTGTTTGAAGATATATATATATATATATATATATATATTATATATATATATAGAGAGAGAGAGAGAGAGAGAGAGAGAGAGAGATGTATGTAAATGTACACCACTTTACCAATTAATGTATGCGTCTATTCATATAATAAGCATGTGTGTGTCCCTATAGCATATCTCTCCATGAAACACTCCCTTAAAGTTATATAGCCACAAGGTAAGACTAGACTTAAATCAAAATGCCAAGGAGAATGAATTGAAGAATTTACCAAAAAACAATATATATATATGTGTGTGTGCGTGTATATATATATGAATGTGTAAATATATATATATATATATGTATAAGTATGCATATATATATACACACACATATATATATATATATATACGTATATATACATATATATATATATATATATCTATATATACATATATATATATATACACACACATATATATATATATACGTATATATATTTATATTTATATATATATTTATGTGTGTGTATTTATGTATATATATATACACATATATATATACATATACATACATACATGCATACATACATGTATGTATACATACATGTATGTATACATATATGTATGTATATATATATATATATATATTATTTCGCATTTTCATTTTTATTAGTGTTTCTTTCTTATTTCTTATTTGTTTATTTTCACTTCATTTTTGTTGCATTTTTTCTTCTTTTACATCTCCTGAATATTGTAGCTGCTGTTGTTGTTATTGTTGTTGTTCTTATTGCACTTTATACTCTTACATCATTTCCCTGCTAAGAAGCTGAAGTACCCTCTGGCAATTTATATATATACATACACCCAACCTTACCATGCCTCTCCACATAATACTAACACCACCATTACCACTGCCACCACCACCACCACCACCACCACCATCCCCACCAACACCACCTCCAACTACCTCTAACATAAAAACCACCATTGCATATCACAACTTCCCCACTGTTATTTTCAATACCACATACCACCCTAAATGTAAACTGAAATGACACACCCTTTATCAACCAGGTTGCTCCATCATTTACACTAACAACACTGCTCCTACCACCTAAACTACAAACACCAGAACTTTTGTTATCCCTAACCTCACAATGGTCACAAACACTCTCCCTCTCTACCACTGCTACTCATCAAACATCCATTTCTTCAAAACTAGAACAACACTGCATTTTTGTCTCACCTTTTCATACTGCTCTGCTCCCAACTAGTCCCCCACCATCAGCAGACAGCTTACAACACCACACTTGTCGCACCACTACAAAACTGCTTCTGTCGCACCATAAGACCACTTCTACAACACCTTTACAGAGTTACCTCCAGCACAGTACCATAAAACAGGATCCATCATTGAAACCAGCAAAGGTACCTCAATGTGCTCGGTCATTACTGCTACAAATCACAATCAAATCTACCATCGCTCAATATTGACTTCTAAAATGATACACCAGATAACCATTCCCATGTTCCTTGCATATAAAAACAAATTATGTGATAGTCATGGCTAGAATATCTTTGATCATAGATTAACTGAGGCTTGTCTAATCTAAGGCTAAAGAATAAAAACAACTTCTATTACACCATCATTATTACACTGTTTCCATTACACCTTTTTGATAAATAATTAACTCATTTTACAAATCATTCAAGTTCTTGTCTGTTTTATTACCTGCGCGTACAACATGTAGACTACATGTACACGTAGTGTAAATCATATAAGTCATATGTATTTAGCAGTGATCATTAAAATACTTATGGGTGAGTAGTAACATAAGAAGGTAAAGACAAGATTTGGTGTTGTTGTAATAAGTTCTAGGTATGATTTTAAACTACATCTGGTCATGAGACCCTAGTTTGGTGGTTCCAGGGTTTTCAGGAGTGTGAAGCCACCTCACAGCCACTGTTGTTCCCAGGTTTCCTCTGACCCAGGGTAGCAATATCTGTCATAGTTCCAGCTATAGTTTAAATAGCATGAAACAACCGGAACCAAGGTACATTGAAATCAGGGGTTGCAGCATGGAAAATGTGACCAATTTCATATAAGAAGCACCTGTGCTGGTGCCTGCCATTAGGAAGGGTATCCAGCTGTAGAAACGTTACCAAAACAGAAAGCTGGAGCCTGGTGCAGCTCTCCAACTTTCCAGCTCCTGTCAAACTGTCCACCCTATGCCAGCATGGAAAACAGATTAAATGGTATCGATGATGATGATGATGATGATGATGATGACGATGATGGAGATGATGATGAATTTATTGAGTCAATAGCAAATACCATCAGATAGTGGAGGTGTGTGGCTTAGTGGTAAGGGTGTTGAACTCATGATTGTAAGATTGTGGTTTCGATTCCTGAACCGGATGACTCATTGTGTTTTTGAGCAAATCACTTCATTTCATGTTGCTCCAGTCCACTCAGCTGGCAAAAATGAGTAATCTTGTGAAGGACCAGGGTCCCATCCAGGTGGGGAATATTTATGCCATGGAAACCTAGGAAACTGGCCTTTACATGTTAGCATGACTCAAGAAGGTAATTTTACTTTTAAATACCACTAGATGCTGATCCTAATTGTATGCAACAACCTGTCAAAGGCTAGGATCAACCAGTTCAGTTAGTAAGCTATTGCTACCATCTGTAGTCATGTCAAGGTTAGATTAGATATTTCAGCTGGTGAAAGACCAACATGACTGAAACTCAAGCCAGATGTTTATGCTTCATCGCTCAAGTGAGACACTTGGTATGGAAGACTTACATTGGTCTGGTCTGAGCAGGTCACCTGACCTGGATGAGAGATGATTAAAATATGTAATGAAGTACATTATTTATATTATTTACATTGGTGGATATGTGTCCTTATCTTATTTGTTATCTCAATGTTTCAGCTGATTTATTCTCCAGCTTTCATCAGGTGTTCTGGTAGAAGGCTTGAATCCAACTCTGGGTTCTCATCCCTAAGCTATTTTCTTGTAGTGGTAACTACAAAGAAGATGAGGACACAGATCTGTCCAATGTAAATAATTCTTCATCTCTAAAATTCGGAACAGCATGTAATAAAGTTTTTGAAATAGGGCCTATATTTGTTTTCACATGTGGCCAGAGCCTATTATTGTTTTGCTCTGGCCTGGTCATGGTTAGAATACTTTTACTCACAGTCATGCAGGGCATCAGAATTGACCAGAGGCTAAATAATAACAGCTACTCAAAAGGTATCCAAACAATAGTACCACACAAAAACCATTACAAAACTTCTAACTATTACTAGACCTCATTAGCTACTCAAAGCACAGTAGCCTCACCACTGATGCAACTTACAAAACTCACAACTGATTTCAATACAGATTTCCTTCTTTTTTCTTTCATTCATTCTCACTTCTGTTTTTTCATGCTAGCATGAGTTAGAGTGGTGCTGAGTTAGAGTGGTGCTTCAAAACCTCTTTTGGCCTACATACTGCTTCAGTTTTCCAAAACTCTGTGTGTTCCTCCATGGATGGGCAAGATTAGGGTAACATACATTCACACATGTGTATATGAGTGCATGTGTGTGTTTGTGTCAGTGCTTCTATATACATGTATGTGTAAAGAGAGAGAGAGAGTGAGAAAAACCAGGAGAGAGGGAGAAAGAGAGAGAGGGGGCTGAGAAAAACCAGGAGAGAGAGAGAGAGAGTGAGAGAAAGAGAACGGCTGTGTGTGTGTGTATGTGTGTGTGTGTGTGTGAAATAATGAGGTACAGATAGTAACAGAGAGTCGGAAGAGGAATGAGGTAAAGAAAGAGAGAAGTCAACTGTGCTTAAAAGTGTGAGAGAGAAGATAGAGGAAGAAAGAAGAAAGAAAAACAAAGGTAGTGTGAAATAATGAGATACAGATAGATAGTGAAAAAGAAGGGAATAAGGAAGAGTGGTGGTGGTGGTGGTGGGGTGGGGGTGGGGGAATAGAGCACTAAGCAAATTGGTAAAGAATTCTCTAAGTAACCCTCAGGCACAAACTAGTTGTTAATGCCAAAGATAACTACTCTAGACAGGAGTTAAGGTGAGGAGGGAATATTATTATTTTTATTTTTATTTTTATTTTATTTTATTATTTTATCTTATTTTATTTTGTTTTATTTTATTTTATTTTATTTTTATATATATTCCCACATTCTGAAAATGTTTTTGGACAAAATAATATCAATTTATCCCACTTCAACGCCGCACTGTTGGCTGGCCATAAGTTGGTGCAAAAGTATGGCCAAGAATATTGAATTGTAAAACACAAGTAAAAAAAAAAAAAAAAAAAAAAAGGAAAAATGAAAAACAAACAAACAAAAAATAATGAGTAGATTGAGAGAAGTGAAGTTATCACTCTGTGTATTTATATGATTACGAAATACATATGTGTATGTGCGTGTATGTATGTGCATGTGTATGTGTGTTTATATTATGTCGTTGTCATTGCTTAGCCTCAGGCATGGCCATGTGATTAAGAAGTCTGGCTTCTAATCACATGGCTCTAGGTTCAATCCTTCTGCACAGTACAGCAATTTAGGTGAGGGTCTTGACACCATAATTTTGAGTCAATCAAAGTCTTTTGATTAAAGGGAGAAATTAAAAAGAAAAAGAAAATCTGATGGTCTATATTTTTATCTTTTACTTGTTTCAATTAATGGACTGGAGCCATGCTGGGGCACCGCCTTGAAGAATTTTAGTCAAATGACTTAACCTCAGAGCTTTTTTTTTTTTAAGCCTCATACTTATTGTATCTATCTCTTTTATTGTCTGAAGGCACACGGCTCAGTTAGTGAAAGCACATGTCTCAGTGGTTAGAGTGACAGACTAACAGTCATGAGGCAGTGAGTTTGATTCCTGGACCGGGCTGTGTTGTGTGCTTGAGCAAGACACTTTATTTCACATTACTCCAGTTCACTCAGCTATAGAAATGAGTTGCAATGTCACTGGTGCCAAGTTGTATGGGCCCTTGCCTTTCCCTTGGATAACATTGGTGGCATGGAGAGGAGAGGCTGGTATGCATGGGCGACTGCTGGTCTTCCATAAACAACCTTCCATAGACTTGTACCTCAGAGGGGAAATTTCTAGGTGCAATCCTATGGTTATTCATGGCTGAAAGGATTACGTTTGCTCTCTTTTGCTGCACCAAGAAATGGTGACACAAATACACCAACACTAGATGTCAAATGGTGGTGGGGGACAAACACACACACTCACACACACACTTAAACTCATATACCTATATAACATTAGATCTAATAGAAACACTTTGCTCATATTAGCATATATACACTATGCTACTCTTACACAGCGAAGATTCATGGCTCAGTGGTTAGAGCTTTGGGATCACAATTGTGAGGTAGTGAGATTAGTTAGCCTGAAGCCATTGTAGAAGACATTTGCTTAAGGTGCCATGCAGTGGGACTGAACCCAGAACCATGTGGTTGGGAAGCAAATTTCTTAACAGACAGCCACACATGCATTAAAATTTGTTACTCGATGTTAAGATTAAAGCCACTGTTCTGTTTAGCAGCAGCACTAAGTTCTTTGGTCCATTTTACAAAAACCCACCCTTTTGTTGTAGGAATTCAATCTCATAAAAAGACATGGATGTTTGATTAAGAAGTCTGCTTCCCAATCACATGTTTTGGGTTTGATCCTTCTTTGTGATATTTTCGACAAATTTCTTCAACTATAGCACTGGATCAAATCAGATGTGGCACTTTCAAGATTCCAATGACAAAAATTCCATGTCATTTTATTCTTTTCAGCAATTTGTTATGATTGCAGGTGTTAATTTTCAACTTTTAATATGAAACCATTTTGTAACTTGTCTATAGTGTAATTTACAGTCCTTGCTATATTGTCATGACATCTCTTATATTCATTCTGGACTAGTGGCTTACATTGACTGGTAATATGCCATACAGTTTCACCATTTCGTCTACAAATTCTGCATTTACCACTTTCTGATGTGATGTCTATTCTGTATTTGATGTAATTGGTTCTTAATACTTGCTTTTGGGCAGTACAGATTGGAGCTTCTGTTTCCGGTTTTAAATCACTTTTTGTCATCCATAGCCATCTTTTTCCTCTGTCTGTCTTATCTTCAACATGCCTATAAAATTGTTCATGCATTCTTTTCTTTATCCACCTATTTTCAGTTTCATTCATTCTCAAGTGCTTGTACAGTGCTTTATCTTTGCAATCTTCCATCCTACACAAGCCTGACCTTCTTACTTCCAATAATAGCAGTTCTGTGGCATTTTTCTACATACCATGCTATGTTGTTCTTCTTCTCTAATGCTGTGTTCACATCCCATCAGTCCTCTTCCCCTCTTTTTCTTGGTACATACAGTCTGTCTGCGTCGATTTTTTTGTGAAGTATCCCATATCTAGTCAGCAACTTCCTTGTCTTTCTGTCTAAGCTGCTTACTTTGTCTACTGTCCATGCGCTTACTCCTGCTCCATATCTAAGTAGTGAAACTACTCCGGCATTGATAACTTCACTCTTATTCTGTCCGTTTAATTTCAAATTAAGGATCAGTTTCAGTCTGTACAAGTACTCCACCATAAATTTTTCTGTCATTTCTTTCTCTATCAATTTACCTATTTCTAATATCCTCAAGTACTTATAGCCTGTCTCTTCTATCTGCTTCATAGCCTCCCCTGACAGCATCGCTAGCCCATCCATACATTTGATTTTGTCTTTCTTCAAGACTAACGCACCACACATTTTCAGTCTGAACTCCATTCTGATATCAGCACTAAAAGTATACACTGTATCAATGAGGGAACTGACTTGGGATTCATCTTTACCATAAAGTTTGAGGTCATCTATGAATAACACATGGTTAACTTTTTGTTGGCAGCTTTTGAATAGATACCCAGCTTTTGCTTTCCTCAGAATCAGTGTTAGTGGTATCAAACACAGTACAAAGATCAGTGGTGACAGGCAGTTCCCTTGGAAGATGCCCCTCATGATTTCTACTATCCCTAAACTTCTTCCATGTGCTGTTAGTTCCCTTGTCCACTTTACCATACTTTTTCCAAGCAATTGCTCAACATTCGATGCAATACCAAATAGGTTCTTACAGTCCATAATCCAAGAATGGATTATTATTATTATAGACATCGCACAGAATACAATATCATGGGGTTGTTGATTGACGATATTATGTCTACCAGGGGTTTGTACTGTTTACAAGTCACAACAAGGACCTCAGACAGTACTTTACGCAATATGCATGCAATTCCAGGTAATGCTGACTTTTGCAATACACCTAGATTGTAGGGTATTTCTAAAGTTTTCAGATGTCTTTTTTTTCAGATTGGGTGATATTGAACCCAATGCTCTGATGGCAATAGGGATAACCCTTATGTTTCACTCATGTAGCTGCCACATCTTAACATCTCAATTCTCAGGTCTCCATATTTATCAACCCTTTCTCTTTCTTTTATGATAATATGCTGATCTCCTGGCACTGCCATGTCAATTATTAGGCACTCTCATTTGTCCCTCCTAAAGGTTAGTGTATCAGGCCTTCCATGCTTTAATATCTTGTCTGTCAGGAAGTCAAAGTATTATTATTATTATTATTATTATTATTATA
The DNA here is from genome assembly GCF_006345805.1 of Octopus sinensis. NCBI lineage: Eukaryota > Metazoa > Mollusca > Cephalopoda > Octopoda > Octopodidae > Octopus > Octopus sinensis. Next base: position 92,329,826 of record NC_043000.1, read on the forward strand.
TTATTATTATTATTATTATTACTATTATTATTATTATTATTATTAAGGTGGTGAGCTGGCAGAATTATTAGCATGCTGGATGAAATGCTTAGCTGTATTTTGTCAGTTGCTACATTCTGAGTTCAAATTCTGCCGAGGTTGACTTTGCCTTTCATCCTTTCGGGGTCAATAAATTAAGTATCCGTGAAACATTGGGGTCGATGTAATCAACTAGTCCCCTCCCCCAAAATTTCAGACCTTGTGCCTTTAACAGAAAGGATTATTATTATTATTATTATTATTTATTATTATTATTATTATTATTTTATTATTATTATTATATTATTATTATTATTATTATTATTATTAAGGTGGTGAGCTGGCAGAATTATTAGCATGCTGGATGAAATGCTTAGCTGTATTTTGTCAGTTGCTACATTCTGAGTTCAAATTCTGCCGAGGTTGACTTTGCCTTTCATCCTTTCGGGGTCAATAAATTAAGTATCCGTGAAACATTGGGGTCGATGTAATCAACTAGTCCCCTCCCCCAAAATTTCAGACCTTGTGCCTTTAACAGAAAGGATTATTATTATTATTATTATTATTATTATTATTATTATTATTATTATTAAGGTGGCAAGCTGGCAGAATTGTTAGCATTCTGGACGAAATGTGTAGCCATATTTCCCCCATCGCAACGTTATGCATTCAAAGTCTGTCAAGGTCGATTTTTGCCCTTCATCCTTTCAGGGTCAATAAAATAAGTATCAGTTTAGTACTGGGGTTAGTGTTATCGATTATCTCCCTCCTCCAAATATCAGGCTTTGTGCCTATACTAGAAAGGATTATTATTATTAACAACAACAATAATATGTAGAAAGTTAGAATTGGGCCATAATGATAAGTGGTATGAACATGAACCTAGGAAAGTGCTAAAAAGTAAGAAATATAAGACGTTATGCGATTTTCACAATCGGACTCACAGAGTAATAGAAGCGAGAAGGCCTGATTGGAATAAAGTGAATAGAAGGTGCCAGGTAATTGATTTTGCAGTCCCAAATGATGAAAACGTCAGTATGAGAGGTATAGAGAAAATAGTAAAGTACCAGGATCTAGCCATAGAATTACACAGCCTATGGTAAGTGCAGGTAAAAATGTATTCCTGTAATTATAGGTTTATTAGAAAATATTCCTAAAGCTTTGAACAAATGAAGAGAGGAAATAGGCATACAGCCTAGTTTAGTGCAGCTCCAGAGAACAGTGTTATTAGGGACACATAGGATACTTAGGAAGGTTCTAAGCATCAAAAGTTAATTGTTGTAGCCTGTCATTAGGAAATTTTCTTTTCCAACAATTTATCCTATTGTGCGTGAATGAAATAATAATAATAACAAGACAAGGTACCTGAAAAATCTTGAAGAACAAATAATCGCTGAATGGATCAAATCCAAAATATGGATATGAATGAATGCAGTCATCTTCTTAAGATTCACAATAGTAAAGATAATGACAAAATAATTTGGTAGGTGAACACGGCCCTCAGATCTAAATGAAAAAGAAAATGAAATAAACATCACATCCTTGAACAAGGTACTCTGTGCTGTTACTACAGTTTGCACCAAACTGTGTGGTGTAAAACTGAAAAAGAGAGTGGCAAGTTCTCGTAAAAGACTGATGTGCCAAGAAAAGAATGAAGAAACAAATCATTGATCTCAATATATTTTCTTTTGTTCCTTCTCGAGCCATGCCTGGCTCAAAGGGCCAGTTTCCCAGTTTCCTTGGTGTATAGGTTCCCCACCTGGTTGGGATGCTGGTTCGTTGCAGGTGAGCTGCAAGATACAGGAGGAAAGAGTGAGAGAAAGTTGTGGTGAAAGAGTCAGCAGAAGTTCGCCATTACCTTCTGCCTGAACTGCGTGGAGCTAAGGTGTTTTGCTCATAAACACACACATCGCCCAGTCTGAGATTCGAACCCATGATCTCTCAACTGCGAGTCCACTGCTCTAACCACTAGGTCATGCGCCTCCACCAATATGATATAGAAACATTGATAATCTTAAGCAACACTCATACTATAAAGCCATCTACGAAGAGATAGATGATGTGGAAGTATGATTTGAAGTCAGACATCACTTTGCTGAAGCAATGGAAAAGTTAAAGCAAAAAGTGCAGGCCAAACCTGCAAGTATGCACCACTTTTGAAAATGATCCAGGTTCTCTGAAGATAGTAGCATGTTTGAGAATAATCCAGAGAGATTCTGAAGGCATATTGGAAACAATACCATCAAAGTAGTAGTTGCTTCAGAGCATGAAATACTTTAGTTCATGAGGAAAATTTGGGCAGATGAAAGGGAGCACAACTTTGATGTGCCATGGATTACTAGACAAAAAGAAGACACTGAGGTTATAGAGGAGCAAATATGGGAAGTGACAAGTGTAGAAAATGTCAAACTAACATGAGAAAAATCCAGTAAATAGAAATCACCTGGTATGGATAACATCCCAAACTATCAGCTTGATGTATTTATAAACTCATACAAGAAACTACCTTGTTACCATACTGTTATGAAGGAACTGCAGAAAACCCCAGGATGGCTGGACAATGATATCACTTTTTTGCTCCCCAAAAATGATGAAACAAAATACATTAAAAACTATACATCCCTAATTTGCCATACAACAATGTACAAAACCCTAATATCTCTGATGTCCTGAAATATGAAAATTTTGTTTCAGATAGAAGATGAACCCACATCATCGCAAGGAATGCACAGAAAGACAGCTTTGTCTGCTTCCCTACACCACTAGAACCAAACCCAGAGAGAGGTCCAGGAAGTAAGTTTGGAAATAAACTAACAAGTTAAAAGATGAATTAAAAATCAGTGTGTTGTGGAAGGTTATATAGCAATGTAGATCGAATATTAAATGTCAATAATAACAATTACAGAAATATTGACATGTTACCTCAGAAACATTTAATTAGTCCTGATATTTCTAGTAAAATACCTTGTGGGTATGTATATATATATGTGTGTGTGTATATATATATATGTCTGTATGTATGCATACATACACACATATATTTTACAAAATATATGTCTGAACATAAATATGTGTTTGTCCATTTAATCAAGTGTGTATATTTTTAAAAAATCTGTATTTGCTTCTCTCTGTATATATGTATATGTGAATGTGTGTTATGCGTTTATATATTAACCAATGCATTGATCTGTCTATATTGATCTACTTGGATATATGTGTGGCAAGTCAAGTATTTGTGTGTGTGTGTTTTTGTTTATGTGTGTGTGTATTTGTGTGTGTGTGTTTGTGTGTGTGTGTGTGTGTTTATATGTGTGTGTGTATTTGTGTTTGTTTATGTGTGTGTGTATTTCTGTGTGTATTTGTGTGTGTTTATGTGTGTGTGTTTATGTGTGTGTGTGTGTGTATGTGTATGTACGAATTTATGTTTTTGAATGCGTAATGTTTCATATCTATTTTTTAAGTCTATTGATTTGTCTAATTGTGTATCCAAAAATTTGAGAGAGATGGAACATGTGTAAATTCATGCCAGTGTATCAGTTAATATGTATTAATGTATGCCTACTGATACATGTACATCTGTATGAATGAAATTTTGTATATCTGGTGTATGTTTGCTTATGTATGAATGTGAATATTTGAGTTCCTGCTCTTATACATTTACATACATACATACATACATACATACATACAGAGAGAGGGAGACAGACAGGCATGCATACCTACATACATAAAATATATGAGAGAAACAAAATGGAATTCATGAGATTCTTTATTATCCACTACCATCATGTTGACCCATCATGCACTGGTGCCTCATGGGTGACATACCATACAAACAGTTGTCGTGCATGAGTTCCTCGTGTAGACGAGTAACACACTATAACTACCAAAATGTATCAAAATAGAAATAAGTGAAAATACTAATAATTGATACACTTGGCTTTGTGAGTAAATGTCTAAGTGACAATCTGGATAAGTTAGTGTTTCCAGAAAAAGAAATCAACCAACTAACTCGCACATTACACATACAATCCGTAAGTAGAACAGTATAATTATGCAAAACATTTCTCAAGTTCAAAATATGACATTGTTTTTTATTATCTACATTTCAGTGATAAAGGCGATAAGCTGGCCGAATTGTAAGCATGCTGGATGAAATGCTTGGCAGTATTTCACCCCTTGCTATGTTCTGAGTTCAAATTCCGCTGAGGTCGACTTTGCCTTTCACCCTTTCAGGGTTGATTAAATAAGTACTAGTTATACACTGGGGTCGATGTAATCAACTTACCTCCTCCCTGAAAATTTCAGGCCCTGTGCCTATAATAGAAAGAATTATCTACATTGCAAAGATGGGGCTTTGTATCTTTGTTTGAAACACCAGATCCTTCCTCAAAGGAAGAATTTAAATAATTAAAAGCAGAAGAGAACATAATACATACATATTTACTTACATAGGTGCAGGAATGGCTGTGTTGTAAGTAGTTTGCTTACCAACCATATGGTTGGTTCAGTCCCACTTCGTGGCACCTTTGGCAGGTGTCTTCTACTGTAGCTGATCAAAGCCTTGTGAGTAGATTTGGTAGACAGAAACTGAAGGAATTCCATCGTATACAGTGAAAATTAAAAAAAAAACAAAAGACGAAGATGGGTGTGTAAACAGCAAACAGGAGAAGTGAGAAAGTCTTTTACATTTCAAGCCTTCATTCTTCGACAGAAAGTAACACAGAAATAAGAGGAAGAGAAAATAAAAAAGGTTTAGTGGCTAGCGATCTATCATGGTGAATGCCGGACAGAGGGGTCACACAGGAGAGGGTGGAAGGGAGAAGGTGGGTAGGAGTGAAGAGAGTAAGTAGGTGTCAGAGCAAGAGAGGAGTGGTGGGTGGGAAGAAATGGATGTGAGAGGAAGAGAGGAGAGAGGACGAGGGTTAGATGAAGAGGGGAGGAGAGTTGAGCCCATGTGGTGCAAAGGAGTGAAGAGAGAAGATTAATCCCTATTCACAGTGAAAAGGGGAGCCCAGATGGCCCCTGTGCCATCCAAACACAGACAGGTGTGGTAAAGAATGATATATATATATATATATATATATATATGCCAACCCATGCTAACATGGAAAGCAGATGTTAAACGATGATGATGATGATGATGATGGTGATGTTTATGTTTGTGTGTCTGCGTTTGTCCCTTCCCCACCATTTGACAACTGATGTTGGTGTGTTTATGCCCCTGTAGCTTAGCAGTTTGGTAAAAAGGGGCTAATAGAATAAGAACTAGACTTACAAAGAATGGGTCCTGGGATCGGTTTGGTCAACTAAAATTGGTGCTCCAGCATGGCCGCAGTCAAATGACTGAAACAAATGAGAAAGAATACATACATACAAGGAGGAAATGTTCTCTGTAGAACAAGCCCACTGTAGTTCAGGCTTCCATTGCTAGAAGCCTCTTGAGGTAGCTCTCAAGCTTCAGTCTGCCAACCAGCAGTGTCCTGTGAAGTTGTACCGTCATGCGGTGTGTCTTTGTTTTGCAGGGCTTCTCTCCTGTCCATCAATTTTTGTGAAGGCTGAAACAAAGAAAGAGCATGCTTCCATAATATTCTGTTTTCTGCTGGGGAAAATGGCAGTTGAAACAGTTGTCATGCTTCAAACAGCTATGAGCAAAACACAAGTTTACAAGAGGTTTTCATGCTTTAGGAATGGTCACTTGTTGCTTCAAGACCAATCTCATTCTGGGTGACCATCAACCTCCTGAACAAATGAAAATATGAAAATTCATGAACTGATCTTCGAGGACAGTCACCAAACAATTAATGAACTTGTTGATTTGATTGGTGTGTCAAGAAACTTTTGCCAACAAATTCTGAATGAGAAATTGGAATGAAATGAATTGCAGCAAAATTTGTACCTCACATGCTCACAGAAGATCAAAATCAATCATGACTGAATGTGTGTTGTGAACTGAAAGAATTTTTGGAAGTTGATCCAGACACTTTTTCAAAGGTCACCACTGGTGATGAAAACTGGTGCTGTGGCTACAACCTGGAAATGAAGCCGCAATCAAATCCATGGAAGCATTCAATGTAAGTACTCCCCAAAAAAGCACATCAAGTGAAGGCCAATATCAAGACAATGCTGATTTATATCATTGATGTGAAAGAAATTTTCCACACAAAATTTGTTCCTCCTTATCAAACTCTTAACCAGACATTTTACTTGGCAGTTCTGATGCATTTGCCAGATGCAGTGGCATGAAAATGATGCCCTGACCTCTGAAAAAGTGGAGAGCAGTGGTTTCATTACAACAATACACCTACACACACTGCTTGAGTGTGAGACAGTTTGTGACCAAAAATGACATGAGTCCATTTACCCACACACCCTATTGACCTGGTCTTGCTCCCTCTGACTTTTTTTGTTCCTCTGAATGAAGGAAGTCCTTAAAGGAAAACAGATGTGGAAGAGGTGAAGAAAAAATACGTTAGAGGCATTCAGAGGTATTACTTTGCAAAAGTTCCAGGACTTCTTCAAACAATGGAAAATGCATCTGGACCAATGCATTGTTTCAATTGAAGAATAGTTTGAAGGTGATAAAAGTGTAAACATGTACACCCTCGTTCATACATACCTCTCCAAAATATTAGCCAGGTATTGTCTTCAACTGTGACACGATGTTCCATCGTAAATAAAGACAGCTCTGAGATAAATATAAACAACACCACTACTATGGTAGATTTTTCACACACACCAACACAGAATTTTAGATTGTCATTAGGAAGGGCATCGAGCTGTAGAAAGTAGGTCAGACTATGGAAGTTGGTGCAGCCCCCTGATCTTGCCAGCTCCTGAGAAGCCCTCCAAGCTGTGCCAGCATGTGAAATGGATGCTAAATGATGATGGCATTCATATATATATATATATATACATATATATATATACATATATACATACATTTATATATATATAATATATATATATATATATATATATATATATATATATATTTCGAAAATAATTTTTTCTCTTATGAGGTTTTTCACGCTATCTACCTGATAATTTCTTGTTAAGATTCCTTATTAAGAAGTTATCCTTAATTGTTAAATGTATATATATATATATATGTATATATATATATATATATATATATATATATATATATATATATTATATATATATATATATATATATATGTAAATATATATATGCAGCACGGAATTTTGCCAGTGAACAAGTGGCGACCTCAAAGCGATAAAAATATTTTGACAAATTAAATTTATATGCTGAAGTGAATCTAACGGTTTTTGTGTGTTTCTTAAATGGCTTATAAACACCTTCCATGCAGCAATTGTTTTTGTTCCGGCACACGATCTCAGGTCACTTGCTATGCAAGTACATCTCCGTAATATATATATATATATATATATATACATACACGCACACACACATATACATTTATGTATCTCCATCCTCTTAATGTGTGCTCACACACATACATTTATGTATCTCCCTCCTCTCAATGTGTACATACATACACACGAATGCACATACACATACGGATGGACACACACACACACACACACACACACAAGTCTGTATGTGCGGCTTGGAATCTATCAGAATAGATGAAGAAAGTATAAACTAAGCACCATGGAAGCATATTTCATCAAGAAGACCTGACAGATAAGGAGAGTGAAGAATGTATGAACCTCTTCCTGTCTATATGCCTATCACTCTGTCTGTCTATGCGTATGCACGTGCATAAATGTGTGTGTGAGTGAGTGCGTACGTGCATCATCAGTCTGACATGAGTACAAATATGTGTATGTACATATACATTTATGTATGGAATGTATGTATGCATATTTATGTATGATTATGTCTGTATGCATATGTATGTATGATTATGTATGTATATATATATATATATATATATATATGTGTGTGTGTGTGGTGTGTGTGTGTGTGTACCATAATAAACTTCATCTTTATCTTCTCATAATTTCTTGTGTGAAGTCAATTCTTTTATACAGTTTATTAATTTATTTGTTCGCTACCTAGATTTATCTATGGGTTTGGCCTCTACCCCATATATTTTTCTAACAAAAACTGAAGCGTATAATACTTATATCCCATCTCTTTCTGTCTTTCTGTCTCTTTCTCACTCCTCTCTCTCTCTCTCTCTCTCTATATATATATATATATATATATATATATATATATATATAAATATATGTATATGTGTGTGTATATATATACACATATACTGAAAGAATGCCCTCTGTACGTAAACAATGTATGTGTATATATATATATGTATGTATATATATATATGTATGTATATACATACATACATACATAAATACATACATACATACATACAGTGAATGAATATTCTCTTGAATCAAACTGCAGGATAGAGACAGACTACTCTTCAGAGTCCATTGGAACAAATAATAAAAGACTGGTTGCTGATACAAATATGTCTGGCCTTGCTTTGCTTCATGGTTCAATGAATAGCACCAGGGAAGGGTATCCAGCCTTAAAATTTCTCCTTGGCTTTATCTTGAAAACTTGGAAAATCTTTTAAAAATATATCTGTCTTTTTTCTTCCTTTTTTGTTCTTTTTTTTGCAAGTTTTTTTTCCCCTTCCATTTATCTATCTTCTGGTTTCTTTTAGAAATAGGAAAATCAAATTGAAAAAAAAAAGAAGCCTGTTCTTTCAATCACAAATCTGACATTTTGAAATCTTGAATTTTAATTCTAATAAAGAAAGTGCTATTGTAAAATAGCTGAAATTATTTAGGCTGTAGCGAAGTGAGGGATAACTTGCTGAATGTAATTTGTCAAAGAAAAGTACTTGTAATAATTGAAGAAATCCTTCGTTTTGATGATTAATTCTTATCAAGATAGACAAGGGAGACAACTCTGAAATCAATTGTTTTTTATCTTATACCTGTTTCACTCAATGAACTGTGGATATGCTGGGGCACTGCCTTGAAGGGTTAAGTCAAACAAATTGACCCCATTCCTTATGCTTTCTCTTAAAGTCTGGTGCTCATTTTATTGGTTTCTTTTTTGCTGAACTACAAAGTAAATAGAAATGTAAACAAACCAACCATCATGCAGTGATAGGGTACAGACAAAATAACTTAGATACACACATACACACATATATATGTATATATATATATGCATACACACACATAGATATAAGCACACACACCAACACATACATGTACACACACACAAGTATAGATGTGTTCAGTACATGCCAAATTATTCCATTCAGATTTTGTGTCTTATTGTTAATCGCATTAAACTCACCACCTTTGTCTATTCACATGAGGTCCTGCAAACCCACATGTGGGCTATAACGTAAAATAAGAACACATCAATAGTGAGAGAACAAAGAACATGGGTTAACACATGATTCTCATTTATTTCATTGTCTATTTCATCATTTTTTTTCCAATACTTGGTAACACATGCTATCCTTATGAGGTGCATGTACGGATTGCATCTACTATGTGACATCATGTGTAGCAGAATACTGAAAGAGTTGTAACAAATGAAATAAAGGCACACAAAGTTCAGGCTCTCTCTCTCATTCTCCCTCTCCCTCCCTCAGTATATATATATATACATACATATATATATATATATATATATATATATATTATATTAAATTAGAGATAAAACCATTATTAGGCAAATCAAACAATGAAAAACTTAAGCCAATACATAAAATTAATTAATTTATATTATTTTAAATATATATCAAAAGTATTAAAAGTTTAATAAAAGATAATGAGTAAAACACTACGATCGTTTCATGGCTGTCCAATTCGTAATAATTCGAGCTATGGTTACAGTCAATCTTCAGGTAATTGAAATATTTATCTTAGCGCGGTTTAGCAATATATATATATATATATATATATAGACACATATATATACATATATAAACACATATATATACATATATACATATATATATACATATATACATATATACGTATATATATATATATATATATATACATATATATATACATATATACATATATACGTATATATATATATATATATATATATATATATTATATATATATATATAATCCATGCTAGCATGGAAAGTGGACGTTAAATGATGATGATGATAATGATATATATATATGTATATATATATATATATATATATATATATATATATATATTATATATATATATATACTAGCAGCTAAGCCTGGTTTCACCCGGTCAGTTTGGCTGATGTGCCTGTAAAACCTGCTCTGTGTAAGCATTTGACTTGTTTGGGCATGCTTAAAATTAAAAAACAATTTTAGAAAGACTCTTTTCTGTCAAAATGCTAAAAATAACTGATCAAGAACAAAAAAAGAAAAACCAACCAACTAAATCAAAAATAAACCCAAATACTAAGCAAACAAAGATGAACCATCCCACTTCCATTGCACGCACACACATAAACACACAAACACACACACACGTACACACACATTCACATACACATATATTCACACAGAGTTGAAATGCTCACCCCTCCTTCCGTATTCATCTATCACCCCTTCCTTTCTCATTCATAAACACAAGAGTATTATTATAGTAGATTATCTCAGTAACCATGAGAGCTATGAAAAAAATACGACATCACCTCTTCCTTCCTTATTCATCTATCACCCCTTCCTTTCTCATTCATAAACACAAGAGTATTATTATAGTAGATTATCTCAGTAACCATGGGAGCTATGAAAAAAATTACAAAGCCCAGCATTCTATACATCTGTGTAATTTTTTGTGCAATTCCACCCAGCCATTTGACCACGAATCCCAAGACAAGAAAGGACATGTATAGATATATATACATATAGTCAGTTCAGGATATAGTGCCCTCTTTAGGATTTATAAAATACAGAGATCAACTGGTGTTATCAATGATATATTGGGAGAATTCTCTCAATATATAGGGATAAACAGTCTAATATACAATTATTACTATATGAAAATGGAGAAAAAAATATTCTGGATACTTACTTTATTTGTATCACAATATGAATAAAGCAAATAATTTAATACAAATAAAATTTAAATGAACATACATTAATGTAAGATAAAATAAAATATATTCACACTCAATATATCTATATTATTGCAAGCTGCAAGTAGGGACGAGAGTTCCTTACTTTTCTAGCTCAGAGAATACCAGAGCAGGTGTTGGTTTGGCAAATATATACGAAAAAGTGTATGACCACGGGATTGCACCTAGAAAGTTCCCCTCCAAGGTGCAAGTCCGGGCAAGGTTGTTTAATGGAAGACCAGCAATTGCCCATGCATACCAGCCTCCCCTTTGATGTTATATGAGGTAAAGGCAAACTCCAATGCAGTCAAATACCTGTGATGTTGCAACTCATTTCTACAGCTGAGTGAACTGGAGTAATGTGAAATAAAGTGTGTTGCTCCAGAACACAACACACAGCCCAGTCCTGGAATCAAACTCACTACATCAAGATTATGAGCTCAGTGCTCTAACCACTGAATCATGCAGCTTCAAATGCACCTGGCAAATATAGGCTGATAGAATAAGTACAGGAGTACAGGGATAAAAATATTAATGACAAGTACTAAGGTCAATTGTTTCATCGAACTCCTTAAATGCTATGCTCCCGCATGGCCACTAGATATTTTCTTTTACTTGTTTCAGTCATTTAACTGTGCACATGCTAGAGCACTGCCTTTAGTCACACAAATCAACCCCAGGATTATTCTTTGTAAGTCAAGTACTTATTTTATCAGTGTCTTTTGCCAAGCTGCTAAGTTACGGGGATGTAAACACACCAGCATTTGTTGTCAAGCAAAGGTGATGGTGGCAGGGACAAGCACAGACACACACACAAACACACACACACACACACAAATATAGTCTACCAAATCCACTCGCAAAGCTTTGGTCAGCCTGAGGCTATAGTAGAAGACATTTTCCCAAGGTACAATGCTGTGAGACTGAACCCAGAACCATGTGGTTGGGAAGCAAGCTTCTTACCACACAGCTGAACCTGTGCCTATATATTCATATATATCTTTCTTTTATCTTTTACCTTTATCTAAAGGCAGTGCTCCAGCATGGCTGCAGTCCAATGACTGAAACAAGTAAAAGAACAAAAGAATAAAAGAATACACACACACATATATTGGGTCATCCCATAAATAATGCAGTTTTTTAATACTTTATTTATTTTTCAAGATTAAGATAAACTAAGTTTTTTTTTAATCTAAAATATACTCTCCTCCATTTTCTACAATGCTCCTACATCTATCTAGTAGACTTGCAAGGCTCTTCATCCAAAATTGACTTGTCTGTGATGAAAAATACTCCTCCAGTACTGTTCTTACCTTGTCTACAGAAATCATATTTTTCCTGTCCAAATGATTTTGAAGACTGTGGAATAAATGATTATCAGATGGAGCAATGTCTGGTGAATATTGTGGGTGAGGCATCGTTTTCCATTGAAACTGCTCCAGCCTTTGAAATGACATACTTGCTGTATGTAGCAGAGCATTATCCTGATGGAAGAAAACCTTTTTGTCTTGAAACCAAAGATGGTAATTTTTCTTGTAGCATTGGCTTAAGCTGTTCAAGCTGCTCACAGTAGATCTCCATTGTTATTGTTTGGTTTGGGTTTAAAAGTTCAAAATAGGCTAAACCTTTCATATCCCACCAAACAGATAACAACACCTCACGTGGGTGAAGACCTTCTTTAGCTTGGAGTGCCAGTGTTTCTCCTTTTCCTACCCACTGTCCTTGATGCTTGACATTTTTATAGAGAGCTCATTTCTCATCACCAGTCACTATTTGGTCCCAAAAAGGTTCATTTGTGAGATGTGACATCAAAGAAGAGTACACATTCACTCACTGCACGCGATTAGACTTGGAAAGTTTGTGAAGAACCCATTGACCCAATTTGCTGACTTTTTCAACGGCATGCAAGTTTCAATGAATGGTTGAATGACCAAATACAAGCTTCTCTGCTAATTCCTCAACAGTTACGATGGGATTTTTCTCCACCAGAGTTTGCAGAATGTCCTCATTGAGCTCTACAGATCTCCCAAGATGAGGGTCATCTTCTAGGCTGCACTTTCTGGCTCAGAATTTCTGGAACTACTGTTCACATTGGCTTAAGCTTATTGTCTGATCCCCATATACTGCCTTAATATTCCTCATACTTTCTGTTGCATTGTTGCCTTTATTGAACTCATAAAACAAAATATGCCAAATATGCCCCTTTGTCACTATCATCATAGCTTTGAAGAAAAAACTTCTAAAATCGAACTGCACTCTTCAAAACTTGCACTAAGAATAAGTACAATGTAAAATTACTACCTGCTTTTATAACAAGTTGATGCGGATAGTTTATCCCATCCCCCTCTGACTTTTAGTTCATGCAATTGAAAAAGTACATTATTTACGGATTGGCTCAATATATATACAAGGGTGTGCTGAAAAGTTCCTGGCTTTGAGTAAAAGAAAATACCAGAGAATAAATTAATTATGATTTTTATCAAACATATTCCTCCCTCAAATTCACACATTTATTGCAGCGGTACTTCAGTTTATCTAAGCCCTGTAAAAGAACTGGGAGGATTGGGCGTCCAACCAGGCATTTCATGATAACCGTAAAGCCAGGAACTTTACAGAACCACCTCATGTTATTGTCCTTTGAAAATGGAAGGTAATAGAAGGAAGACAAGTTTTGATCTCAAACTAGTGATGTATTTAAGAATTGGAATTTACTCTTGTCTTTTACCTCTTCTTGAAACATACCATACAATACGATGGGTTGGAAGAAAGAGAAGGAGAGAGTGAAGGGGAGAAGTGTCATAATTAGGGAGAAAGTGAGGAAAGAGAAAGAAGTGACAGTTAGAGAAAAAGTGAGAGAAAAGGAGTGGAAGAGAAAAAAATGAGTGAGAGCTGAGGTGAAAGAATGAGAGAAAGTAAAAGAGAGAAGAAGATAGGAGAGGACAAGAAAGAGAATGTGTGACAATAGGGGTGAAAATGAGAGGGAGAGATTGTGCGTGCGTGTGTGTGTGTTTGTGTGTGTGTGTGTGTGAAATAAATACATAGGTAAAGAATCTGATAAAGAGCTGAGGATTAAATGGTCTGAAACAACTTGAGTCAAGTTGCTTAAGAAAAGTAAAAAATTCGCTCTTCTCCTCCCTTTTCTTCTTTCTTTCTCCCTTTCTTTCTTTCTGCCTCCCTTATCTTATACATCGATAAACCAGTTGCATGAGATTGTCATTGCGTCAACATTTTGGAAAAGGTTAGATTCATTAAAGTATAAATTAAAAACAAATAAATTATTATCTATAAGTATATTATATATGATTTATATATATATATATATATATACATACATGCATACATATGTATATGTGTGTGTGTAAAAATGTATGTATATGGTATAAAAAAAATTACAAAATTTCCAAGAAAATAGTTAAAAGAAATTTGAACTCACCAAAATAAAATAAACACAAAATTCTTTTAAAATGTAATGGAATTTCTCAAAATGATAACTCACACAATTGAAATTATTTTCAGTTTATATTCTTAATTTTGCTCACTTACCATAATTATTATGTTCTCTCTCGTTACTTTTTAATACATGTATATATAAATATGTATATATTTATATGTAAGTTGATATACATGATATATATTTTACTTATATATATTTTATTTCCTGAATCATTTCTTTATATAAATAATTATATAACATCGATTCATTGTTTTTGTGCCTTAGTTGAATGTTCAACATTGTTTTTTCTGTGTGGTTTTGCATTGTTGTTCATTCACTTTAATGCAAGTTACTGTTGCTTTTTATAGGATTTCTTTTTTTGTTAATTTTACTCTTTTCCATTTTCTTGATTTCATTTTTTTCTTTTCAAATCATATGCAAATAAATGTGTGTGTGTGTGTGAGTATGAATGTGTATGTATGTGTGTGTGTGTGTGTATATATATATGTATGTATATATATATATATATATATATTATATATATATATATATGTATGTATATATACATGTATGTATATATATATGTATATATATATATATATAATATATATATATATATACAGAGAGTGAGGGAGAGATAGATAGATAAATGGATGGATGGATGGGTAACTACATATGTATTGATATATCATACATGCACATACACACACATACACACACATACGTGTATACTTATATATATATATATATATATATACAGTATGTGTATATATGTATGTATATTGTAGGTATGTCACATATATTTGTTATATACATAACTATAATTCAAGTTGATTGAAACAGACATGTATGTATGTTTTTACTGGGCGTTGCGCATCAAGTATGTATATTATACCATAATCATAACTTTGTTCTTAATATTTCTTTAAAAAATTTTTTTTATCCAAGATTCATAATATTTTGTTACTTTCAGATAGTGAAGTAAAAACACACACATACACACAAAAAAAAAAGCCTATCAACAACATTACCATTAATATCTATAACAACAAGAGGACAAGTATGACATTGCTAATGATGGTGATGATGATGATGATACTGCTACTGATGATGACAACGATGAAAAATCATTGAAAATAAAACATTTTATTGAATTCTTAACATATTTATTAATGTATATATTTATACAATACAATTTCCTTTTTTCATTGCTGTTTTGTATCTTTCCTTGTTTATTTATTTATTTATTTATTTATCTATTTATTTATTCATTTATTTTTTATTTTTAGGAAATAATAGTTAAATGACTACAAAAATGGAAGAAGCAAAAGAACAATTCATATATAAAATAGGAATTACCGCAAAAATAAGACATAAAAATAAAAGCCAATGTAATAGTCACATTTATGCATTTATTAGCATATGTATTTATCTATCAGTCTACCTCTGTATTCATTTATCTACTTATCCTCCCAATCTGGTGATCTATCAATCTTTTTCTCTATTTATTTATGTCTAACTGTTCACCTGTCTATCCATCTGTTATCTATTCATGTTTATGGATACTTATTTTTTTAGTGTTTTTGCTACGTTATGCACATAGAAGCATGTATATTCTTACACACGCACAAAAATACACACATGTGTGTATATAATATATATATATATATAATATATATATATATATATATACACATACACATATACGCATGTACAAGACAATATATATATATGCACACATATATATATGTATATATATATATATATATATATCCATATATATATACACACACACATACACACACATATATATATATGAATATATATATGTATATATACATACACATACACACACACGTATATGTACATAAATATATATATTGTTTAGTAGTTTCTCCTTTTATCTATCTATATATTTATTTACCTGTCTGTCTATCTATCTATCTATCTATCTATCTATCTATTTATCTATCTTTCTTTGTATCTATTTATCTATCTATCTATTTATCTATATATCTTTCTATCTGTGTATCTATTTATCTGTCTATCTATCTATTTGTATAACTTTCTACCTGTGTATACTTGTATATGTGAATATGGAATAAGAAATAAAATAAAAAATAAAACGATTTTTTTCATGCTCCACATAAAATATTTTTGTATATTCTTCCCAATTTATTTCATTTATTTTTATTTTTGCAAGTATTGGGAAAAAATAATAATGTTTAGTTATCACCAAATTTGACTACAAATAATACAAAGTGTTAAAAGAACATTTTTAAAAAACTGCAAAAAGCGACAAAAATAACAAAAAACATAATATTAATTCAGTAAAAGCATGATATTATAGGTATTTTGTGATATTCACTTATGAAATGTTTTTCTCTTGGAAAATTGGCACAATATGGATGTGTGTTGGTGATGTGTGTGAGTATATGATTGTGTGAGTAAATATATGTATATATATATGTGTGCGTGTGAATATATTAGTATATATATATATGCATATGTATATATATATATATATATATGCATGTATCAATAGATGTGTTTATGTAAGTCTATCTATCCATCGATCTATCTATCTCTCTATCTATATATATATGTGTGTGTGTGTGTGTGTGGGTGTGTGTGCGTGTGTGTGAGTGTGTGTGTATATATATATATATACATACGCATATACACAAACACACACATATATCCACATACACATACATACATATGTACAGATTATTGGGAAAATTGAAGTTATATGTTTAAAAAGACAATTTTTTTACACTCATACTTACTACAACAATATATAAAATATCCAAAATTGGTATATTAGGTAATCATTTATTCAATCAATTGATATTTTTTATATTTATCTTTCTATATTCCATTTTTATTCATGTAATTTTCTACAAATTCTTACCAAAAGTTTTGAGTTATTTTGATTTTGATTTTCTTTTCTGGTATTCTTTATCAATAATTTTCTTGTGGAATGTTTTTCTTATAAAATTCTTCTCATATTTTGTTTTTGTATTTTTAAAAATATTTTTCTAGTTAGCATTCTTTTCTGTTTTTTTTTTGGTTTGGTTTTTGTTAATATTTTTAGGGGTCGGACGTTTATGTGTTTTTCTCCACTTTTTATTTTTGTCTGTTCCTGGCCCACTATTATCACTGTCATCATTATCTTCCTCATAAAAAAAAAAGAAAAATTTTAAATGAAATATAAATAATACAGTATATAACATTAATAGAAATTAGAGAATAGTCATAGCAACCAAATTAGAGATTAGCAAAATTAGAGCAATTCTTTGGCAGTTTGACCTCACTTTTGGGATCTATAATATTTTTTTTTTTCTATAATGAATTCTTTAGGTCTTGAAAATCTGTTCTGGACAGTGCCATAACAAGAGTTCTTAGAGTTCAGAGCAAAGACATTTCTGGTGTTCCTGCTTTATTTAATGGGTATGTGGTGAGCTATGGTGAGCTAAAGTAAATTCTTTGCCATAGGGTTGGGGACATCTCTGTCCCTCAGTACTCTAACTTTACAGGTAGTAAGTTGTGTCTATTGTTCTTATTATTGCCATAATAAGAAGTTCATAATAAGAAATCCTGGGGTTGATTTGTTCAACTTAAGGCAGTGCTCCAGCATGGCTGCAGTCAAATTAACTGAAACAAGTAAAAGAATAAAAAAAATTTTTTAAGTATAAAAAAGAATACCTTCTATATTTTTTGCCTTCTACTTGTTTCAGTCATTGAACTGCAGCCATGCTGGAGCACCACCTTAAAAGTGTAGTCAACCCCAATACTCATTATTTTAATCTACAACTAATTCTACTGGTCTGTTTGCTAATTTTCTACATGTTATCAACAACAATAACAACAGGGTCAGATTACGAAAATGGTGTACATTAGAGTACAAGACCACATATTCTGTACTCTAAGATATTCATCTTTTCTGCAACTATCGAAATGACATTCTCTACATCTGGCAGAGCAGTTAAACATCACAATTGGGCACAATTTGTGTCTGTTGTTCCAGGGAACAATATCATCTATGTATTAGTGACACGTAAAAGCACCATCCAAATGTGGTTGATGCCAGCCCCCTCTGGCCCCTGTGCCAGTGACATGTAAAAAGCAAGCATTACAATCTCAGAGTGGTTGGCGTTAGGAGGGGTATCCAGCTGTAGAAACACTGACAGTTCAGATTGGAGCCTGGTGCAGCTGCCTAGCTTCCCAGACCCCAATTGAACCGTCCAACCCATGCCAGCATGGAAAACGAACGTTAAACGATGATGATGAGTATGATGATGATGATGATGATGTGTGCACATTTATGAGTATGCCTGTATGCTAGTATGTTATTATCCTTTATGATTTACGCACAAGGCCTGGAATTTTGGGGAAAGGGGCTAGTTTGTTAACCTGAACATTTAACTGCTACTTATTTTATCATAAGGATGAATGGCAAAGTTAACCTTTGTGGAATTTGAACTCAGAATGTAAAGATGGATGAAATGCTGCAAAGTACTTAGCTCAACATGCTAACAATTCTGCCAGCACACCAGCCTATGTTAGTATGTAATTATATAACACAGAACAACCAGCTGTCACTAATGAGTAAGCATGGCTTGGTAACATGTACGATGTTTCAGGTGCCTGTGAGATCACAATTGGACACAGACTCCTATTACATCCAAACATGGCTGTGTGGTTAAGAAGCTTGTTTTACAGCTAAGTGGCTACAGGTTCAGCTCCACTGCATGGCACTTTGGTCAGATGACTTTTAGTATTGACCTGGGTTGCCCAATGCCTTGTGGTATTCAATCTCAGCAGAATAGACAGGTACAACTCAAAGTGATATAGTTTGTTCAAGAAGACAATGTGCAGCTCAAGAATTGAACCTACACCCTTGCAATCAAAAACCAAATTCTTTAACTATTTGTTTACAAGCCTTCAGTCTGTAGTGTATGTGTGTGTGTGTGTGTATGTGTGTGCATAACCCATATGTGAATGTCTGTG
>NC_043000.1:92351875-92359375 GCF_006345805.1 Octopus sinensis
CTTGTCTAAATGTGGGTATACATGTAAATATATGTATATACATACACACATATACAAATTCATTTGTATGTGAAGACATATTTCCTTATGCATTTGTCAATCTAAGTACATATGCATATACAAACATACACACACACATGCTTATACACAAACACATATGTATATATGTATTGTGTAATATGTGCATGTAATATATATATGTGTGTGCAAGCACGCATTCTTGAGTTCATTGTGGTCACATGGCTGTTGCATAAGAAAAACCAGAACGGTTTTAATATGCATGCAAGGCTGTGAAGTGCACAAACTCACTGGTCTGTAACATTAAAGTATCAAGGAAGAGGTACGTGTCACATTATAAATCTTCATGTCCACCACACCAGCCCTGACACAGCACTACTACTCAAGCCCCTACTAGAAACGTCAAGCCATTGGCACTGTCTCACTCCCTCTGCCACTCTTTACCATGAACATCTTCGTCTCCCTCATCAGTATGCAACACAAGAACCTCTATGCTAGAAATGGCAGCCAATTCTTTCTCATATTATACCCTGTCATTTTGAAAAAAATAGGGCCGTATTGAATAAAGTAATAGTAGGTAAGCAATTCTTGTTAGATAGATAGATAGATTGATCATGGTTCTGACATAGGTTTGATCTGTCAAATCAGGCCTGGGGTTAAACAGTAACAAAAAACTACCACACTTTCTAATACCAAATCCTGTATGTGGTTGCTCCAGCTGTTAAAAATAGCAGCCAAATCTCCTTGAAGTCATACCATACTTATCTCTTATCTTTTATTGTTTACTTGTTTCATTAAACTGTGGCCATGCTGGGGCACCACTTTGAGCAATTTCTTTTAGTCAAATGGATCGACCCTGATACTTATTTTCGTTTTAAGCCTGATATTCATTTTATTGGTTCTCTTTTGCTGAGCCACTAAGTTATGGGTACATAGACACACCAACACTGACCTGCAAGTGGTGGTGGTATAGGGGACAAATAGAAACAGAAAGACACAAATAAAAACACAAAGACACCTTCCTCTCCTATATATATATATTTCCCTTAGGTGTTTCAAGACTAATAACAATGTGTAGAACTCAATTTGCATATGCTTCTGAATGTAGCGTTAGTTAAGTACAGAGCAGTAACAAGAAAAAAATGACAAAGAAATAAATGATTATCTTATGAACTTCATTAGCTTGCAGCTGTTTCTGCTATAAGATGCAGTAGGCTCATAGATGAGTGCCTGTGTAACACCTTACAGCTGCATCAGAGCATGAAACAAGAAGTGTGCTCTGATGAAGTTCATAACCTAAGGAAGCTCATAAAATAATCCATTATTCTTTTGTCATCTCTTTTTCTCATATATGTGTGTGTGTGTGTGTGTGTGTAGGTGTGTTTGTGCTTCTATTTGTACTTCAGTCATTTCTTGACAACCAGTCTTGTTTTGTTTACATCCCCGTAAGTTAGCAGTTTAGCGAAAGAGAGAAAATAAAATAAGTACAGGGCTTGACTCATTCAACTAACTCCTTCAAGGTCATGCCCCAGCATGGCCACTTTCCAATAACTGAAACAAATAGCAGATAAAAGATAACTGTAGCAGCCCAGGCTATGGAATGTCAAATGTCATATCCGATGTCAAAGAAGAAGCAATAAAGAAGAGCATTGTGTGCATCAGTCCAAGAATTAATTTCTTCTGGTCTGTTACAAGGAGAAAAATCACCAAACGTATCATTATGTATTGATCATGAGAACATTCATTTTGCATTCATAAATAAAATTGAAGAAAGATGATTCATAACAACTTTACCCATGTTGCCTCCTGCCCTTCTCCTGCCCAAGAAAAGAATTAGTCTGGGATGTGTTTGGAATGACAGTGTTCAATGATATCTAGAAAAAATATTATAAATAAAATTTAAAAAATTAAAAATATTTAAAAAACAAAATCAATCTTTCTGCTGAAATCAGCAGAGATAATCATTCATTGATGGATTGGGTATCAATTGAAATAGAAAACTCAGACATCATAATATTTGATATTCAAATGAGATAAAGATAATAAAAAAAACATATTAAAACAAGATTAGAAAATGTAGAAAAGATGTAGCAGAGCCAATGGAATGTGTTTCCTTCTGTTTTTCTATAGTACTATGAAGAAATTATTGAGATATGAAACTTTGAAACAAGTTTTATTGTTGTTATTATTATTATTATTATTATTATATTATTATTATTATTATTATTATTATTATTATTATTATTATCATTATTATTATTATCATTATTATCATTATTATTATTATTATTATTATTATTATTATTATTATTATTATTATTAAGGTAACAATCTGACAGATGCTGTACAAGATGCTTAACAGTAATTTGTCTACCTTTATGATCTGATTTCAAATTCCACTGAGGTTGACTTTGCCTGTCATCCTCTCAGGATCGATGAAATAAGTACCAGATACGTACTATGGTTGATATCATCAACTAGTCCTCTCCCCCAAAATTTCAGGCCTTGCACCTCTAGTAGAAAGGATTATTATTATTATTGTTTTTATCATTATTATTATTTTCTTCCTTCTTACTTCAAATTTTGCTCCGTTTCTTGCCGAGTGTTTTCTGTACACCTAGGGCAGAGAAGCTCATTGAATGCATTTCCAGATTACACACACAAATTCACAGGTAAAATATGTATTTAAAAAAAATTAATAAACAAATAAATTCATGAATGGATGTTGTTTACACAATGATAATGCTCTTCTCAGTACATGAGTCGTTCCAGTTAACACAATTTTTTGCTCTTCCTGTAGGGATGGTAAGCCTGGTTATTATTATTATTATTATTATTATTATTATTAAGGCAGTGAGCTGGCAGGATCATAGCATATCAGACAAAAATGTGTAGTGGCATTCCTCCCAGTTTTGCATTCTGAAATTAAAACGTAGCAGGTCAACTTTGCTGTCCATTCTTTCAAGGTCAATTGGGTAAGTACCAGTCAAGCGTTGGGGGTCAAAGTAAACCGCAACGACCTGCTAAAATTTCAGGTCTAGTAACCGTAACAGAAAGAATTATTACTGTTGTTATTATTATTACTATTACAATTATTATTATTGAGACAGAGAAGGTGGTGAGCTGGTAGAATCAGTAGCATGCCAGGCAAATTGCTTAGTGGTATTTCATCTGTCGTTACGTTCTGAGTTCAAATTCTGCCAAGGTTGGCTTTGCTTTTCATTCCTTCAGGGTCAATAAATTAAGTATCAGTGTAACACTGGGGTTGATATAATCGAATCATTCTCTCCTCTAAAATGGCTGCCGTTGAGGCAAAATTTGAATCCATTATTGAGGCAGAGAGCTGGCAGAATCCTTAACATACCAGGCAAAATTCTTAGTGGCATTTCATGTCTTCACATTCTGAGTTCAAATTCCACAGAGAATAACTTTGCCTGTCATCCTTTTGGGCTTGAAAGGATAAGTACCAGTTGAGCACTGAGGTCAATGCTTTTGACTTGCCCCCTCCTGCATATTTCGTTTTGGGGAATATTTTTTTCCCTCTAGAATTATCCCTAACACTTTAGAGACTTACATTTGGAACAATTATCTCTTTTTCATTACAAAATGGAATAGTGCTACTGTTTCTGATCTTTAGGGGCTGGGTTGTCTGCACACTTGTTTTTAGAACTTGGCACAATGTGATTTCCTCCACCATTCTAGGTGCTGTGATGGATGGTGCTCTAAAAACAAGAGTTTGTTGTTATTGTTACTGCTTCAGCTGGTCTCCATTGCTTTCCTTTCTCATATTTTGATTTGTCTCCCTAGTTTTTCAGGGCAAAGGTCTGTGAGGGGTTCTTAATGCAACATAAGTAGCAACTAACCATCAATTTAAGGCTCTTTGTCACAGAAACCTTGACTGCACATAGTTCCATTTTGGTATTTTGGACTTCAGGGTCATTAGAACATGCAAATCTGATTATATGGTATATCTTGTTATCCATACTTTAACCTACCCATTGATATTGCAATACAAAAATGACGACGAATCATGGATCTACCTCACTTCCAATGACCCTTATGATCAGACTTGTGTCCCAGTATGTTGGGACAAAAGTGCATCTAACAATTTCAACCAGTATTTTGTCTCCAGTTTTAAAAGGGAAGCAGACAATATCAATTTTTTTATTATTTTATTGAGAGAATTTCTCTTCAGATATCCTGGAGGGCCTGTTGTAATTGCCTTTTTTATTAATCATTCTAAATCTTCTCCACCCTTTCTAAAGCAAAGACAGAATTGTATTCTTTTTTCTCTTTTGGATGAGACCCTATAGGAAAGAACTACCGTCTGGCTTTAAAAAATGTACCCAACTGCTTTCCTTTTATTTGGGAAAAGTGCTAAATCAAAATATCCTGTTTGTATTTCAAATAAGATATGACTAACATTAACACAGCAACTTTATAAAAAATTTGAAATTCTTGTGTGATTTTTCATTGAGTTTGTTGTTATGATTATTTTAAAACTTATTTGTTATACGGTTTGAAATATTTTTATGTCAATTTTTCTTGATAATGTTCATTCTTTTTTCTTTATGTTTATTTGGTTGTGTACTTTGTTTTTGCAATAGCCTCATTTGCTATTACAATATTTTGTCTTGTACTGTGTTTATGTCTGGTAGTCATTTTGAATATGACAATGCAGCCTGCACATGTAAGTAAATAAAACAATGTCTGGAAAAAATATCCATTTTTGTCTACTCTACCACAGGGAATCAGAAACAAGGCTTCTTCTGATGATTATAATCTTTTCCACTGAGTATTCCACACAAAATTTGCTGGGGCACAGTAGGACTGACACACAGTAGGACTGAACCTAAACCCTTGTGGTAGCATATTTATATGAATGTATAGTATGAGTGTCATTGTGCTTGAGATTATATCCCACCACTGCTTAATAACCAGTGTTGGTTTGTTTATGTTGCCATATCTTAGCAGTTCAGCAAAAGAAACTGACAGATTAAATACCAGACTTAAAATTTAATTCTGGAATCTAGTTATTAAACCAAACCCCTTAAGGCAATTCCCCAGTATGGTCACACTCAAATGACTGAAACAAATAAAAGATAGGATGCACAGGGAGAGCTGATTGGCAAACTCATTCAACTATACCACAAGATACCTTGTGGTATTTGTTTTGGCTTCCAGTAGTCTGAGGTCAAATCCTGTGAAAGTCAATTTTACTCTTCATTTCTCCATGATTAAGAGCAGTACTTGTATTCTGAGTAAATAATGAATAAAAAAAATATATAGAATAATCTTTTCTACTCTAGGCACAAAGCCCGAAATTTTTTGGGGAGGGGGCCAGTTGATTAGATCAACCCCAGTATGCAACTGGTACTTAATTTATCAACCACAAAAGGATGAAAGGCAAAGTTGACCTTGGCGGAATTTAAAATATATAAAAATGAAATTAGTTTACCATCTGCAGTGGATTTAAACTGATGAGCTGAAGTCAATACAAGGATGTACAATGAAGATTAAATTCAGACACGTAAGCATATATACATGAACTTAAGAATTAAGGGTAATGGAGTAACAGCACATTTGTAAGCATAGGTGTAGAAGTGGCTGTGTGGTAAGAAGCTTGCTTCCCAACCACATGGTTCCAGGTTCAGTTCCACTGTTTTGAACTTTGGGCAAATGTCTTCTATTATAAACCTCAGGCTGACCAAAGCTTTGTGAGTGGATTTGGAAGATGAAAACTGAAAGAATCCTGTCATATATATATACGTACATATATATATATATACATATATATATATATATATATATATATATATATATATATATATATACATACATAAATAAGAAGAAAAAAATTTTTAATTATGAACAAGTCACAATTATACATAAGAGGGTTAAAAAAAAACCTACATGCAACCCTCTTACTTGTAACTGTGACTTGTTCATAATTATAAAAGTTATCTTTCTTCATATTTTATGATAACATATTTGGCCATTGATATATTCATAAATAATCTTAATTATCTAAAAATATTCTTCTTAATGTTTTTGCATTACTCTCTACCTATATATAAACAGTTCTTAAAGGTGTAGTATATTCTGAGTTACATTAGTAGCAACATGGACTTTCTTCTTCTTCTTGCACTATTAGAGAATTTGAGTAAAATTATATTAATGTGTCCAACTGATTAAAAAATTCTATTTATTTATGCAGCTGAGGATAGCCCTGCATTTATATTGATGTAATGATTGCATTGTTCAATTAAATGGAGCTGCTTGAAATGGTCGTACTGCATCACCTCTTGTCTTGATATCTGTTGCTTATTTTGATTTTATTCACCTTGTTTTGAGTTGGACAAATAATACCACACTGACTTGGTGCTTCAACTTAAGTACCTAATTCAACTGAATCTCAATTATTTCTTTATATATATATATATATATATATATATATATATATATATATATATATATATATATATATATATATATATATATATATATATATATTATATATATATATATATATATATATATATACATATATATATATATATACATATATATATACATATATATATATATACATATATATATACATATATATATATATTATATATACATATATATATATATATATATATATATATATATATATATATGTATATATATATATATGTATATATATATATTTGTATATATCAGGGAGAAAAACTAGAAATAGTTGATAGTTTCCGTTACCTAGGTGACCAAGTCAGCAGCGGGGGTGGGTGTGCTGAAAGTGTAACTGCTAGAGTAAGAATAGCTTGGGCAAAGTTCAGAGAGCTCTTACCTCTGCTGGTGACAAAAGGCCTCTCGCACAGAGTGAAAGGCAGACTGTATGATGCGTGTGTACGAACAGCCATGCTACATGGCAGTGAAACATGGGCCGTGACTGCTGAGGATATGCGTAAGCTCGCTAGAAATGAAGCCAGTATGCTCCGATGGATGTGTAATGCCGGTACTCACACTCGGCAGAGTGTAAGTACCTTGAGAGAAAAGCTGGACCTAAGAAGCATCAGTTGTGGTGTGCAAGAGAGACGTTTGCGCTGGTATGGTCATGTGGCGAGAATGGATGAAGATAGTTGTGTGAAAAAGTGCCACACCCTAGCGGTTGAGGGAACCTGTGGAAGAGGCAGACCCAGGAAAACCTGGGACGAGGTGGTGAAGCACGACCTTCGAACTTTAGGTCTCACTAAGGAAATGACTAGAGACCGAGACCTCTGGAAGTGTGCTGTGCGCGAGAAGACCCGGCAGGACAAGTGAGTCCACAACCCGTGGCCTTCTACATGGGATGGAGCCAGCCTACGTATGCATACCTTCCCTTCTTGGGACACAAAACTCTACTTGTGAAGACGTGTTGAGGCAAGTGAGGATCAGAATCGAAATCGATCAATGGAAATTGCGGATGTGCTACCAGTGCCGGTGGCATGTCGAAAC
>NC_043000.1:92364375-92436875 GCF_006345805.1 Octopus sinensis
TATATATATATATATATATGATGACAATGATGATGAAAACCATGATGATGGCAATAATGATGACGATGATGGTGATGATGACAATGATGATGATAATGACGATAATGAAGATGACTGCAATTATGATAATGATGATGGTGGTGATGAAAATGATGATGGTAATAATGGTGACAATGCTGAATAACAATGACAGTAATAATTAAAATGATAATTATGATGACAACAACTATGTTGATGAGGTCAACGATGATGATTCTATTTGTTATAGGATATTTTTGCATTGCAATGTTTTTGTTGTTTTTCTTTTTGCCCATGCTGTAAACTAATGTGAAATCTTTCTTTTATTTGATGTTGCTATTTTTAATCGTGTCGTTCCTTCTCATGGATAATCGTCACGTTTATCTTTCTTATTCATTGAGACAGAGTCCAGCAGTATTTTAAATCCGTTAATACAACATAAAAAAATAAATAACTGAATTAAAAAAATTTGTTTTCTTATGTTTGTTTCTTTGATTTCTTTACTAAGAATTTCAAACCCATGTTTAGTCCTTTGTTTTTTATCAGATATACCTTGATTTTTATTATTTTTTATACATTAAAAAAAAATTTAACCAAAATTTTCTTTATTTCTCACATTCAGTTTTTGTACTTCACCTTCATAAGGAATTCAGCCTCTACACAGAATATAGAGATTGATTTTATTTATTTTTATTTCATTTTATTATATTTTTATTTTTTATTTATTTTTTGTTATTTTTATTTTTATAATTTTTTATTTCTATAATTTTTTAATTTTATTATTATTAATTGTTATTTTATTACCTTTATTTTATTATTTTTATTCTATATTTATTTTTATTTATTTGTATTTTTATTATTTTTCATTTTATTGTTTTTATTTTTATTATCTTATTACCTTTACCTTTATTATTTTTATTTTATATTTATTTTTATTTATTTTCTATTCTAATTGAGTCATCGGTCTTTAGCTCATTTTTCTTTGACTGACAACTACAATATCAAGACATCAATGCAGTGCTTGCAATAATTGTTAAAGATGCTACATACAAACCCTTAAGGGTTAACTGTTAGTTAAGCAGTTCTTTTATGCTGCTTTGATTTCCGATGATTAATGAATGAATAATAATTAATGTAACAAATAACTAAAAAAACAGAAATTAATATATAAATAAGATTAAATTGAAATGCAAAATAACAATCATAATTTGGAAAAAAAAATGGAAAATCAGAAAAAGAAAAGAAACAAATTGAAATGTCATCATTAAATTTTAAAACATAATAACCAAACTAATTAATAAATAGTATGATTAATAATAATAATAATAATAATAATAATAATAATAATAATAATAATAATAATGGAATCCTTGAACTAATGGAGGAGCCTCTATATTGTTGCATGAACTGCTAGAAATAGCAGCTAAGTTTCCTTCATATCATACCAACTCTTCTTAAATAAAGAAAGAACACATTAAATAATGTAGTCCTAGATACTCTTAAACAGATGGAGTGGTCTTGATTGGATTGTGTTTGATCATAGGTCTGTTTCTTAGTTAAATGGAATAAATAAGGAAGGGAATAAACTACTGAAGATGTCTATGTGGTTACTTGAGTTGAAAATTATATCCTCACTGTCTCAAAAAAAAAAAAAGGATACATTAGTTAAAGTAGTTTGGAAAAAATGCAGGATGGTCATGATTGGAATATCTTTGATCATAGATTTGCTCACTACTTATTCAAGACTGGGATCAAACAACAAGCCAGGTGTAACCAAGCTAACTACAAAATTTTACATCTTTAAGTGGTTGTTAATTGTGCTAGAAATAGCAGCAAAATATCTTTCAGATCATATCCTGCCACCTTAAAAAGAGTAAGGCCACAATGGATAATTTAGTCCTACATACATGGGTTGAATATCTTTTGTCATAAATCTGCTTGATGAGGTTTGACTGAGGCAAAGCAACATCAACAAAACTTAAGTATCAGCAAAAGCAGAGAAAACTTCAAGGCATTCAGTAGTAATTGATTCACACTAAGTTTGACCTAAACTGCCATATCAGGTTATGTTTGCAAACACATCTTCAGTGTTCAACACTAGACATGTGAATTCTTTCTAAGCAGTAAACTGGCTGCTAATGTGTACCACAGAATCATCTTAGAAGAGAACAGCAGAAATTGTTCACTGACCACAAAAATAGTGATAAATAATATCACTATAATGAACTCAAAATCATAATGAAACATGATGATGGAAGTTAATTGCAATCAGTCATTCCAACAGCAGCCATGAATAAAGATTGGGCCAACTAGTTTCAGCTTCCATTAAAACCTCTTCAGGATTTATAACATTTTCTCAGCATTTAAAAAAATTTTTATTTTTCTGTAAGAAGTGGATTGTACCCATGACCCTATACAGTACTTCTTAGAGTGGTAGTAGGGAGAGTGTAATGTATCCTCAAACAGGAGACAGTCTGAATGCTTGCCGTAAAGTGAACTCTGTTAAAGTCACCCAATGTGCCACATGATAATGATAAACTGGGTGATGAATAAAGTCCATCAATCATGTAGGCAATGGTGGGATTTGAACTCGAAACCCAAAGAGGTGGAACAAATACTGCAAGGCATTCAGCCTGGCATCCTTAAATTTCCATTGATTCACTCTTCTATATCAGTACTTTATTATTGTCTCCAAAAAACAAGAAGGGAAGACAAACCTGACTTCAATAAGATTTGAACCTGCAATGCAGAGATTCAGAGCAAAAAGAAAGCAAGGAGAATGTAAATGAATGCTGATGAAGTTTTAATGAAAGCTGAAGCACAAAGTTAATAGCATCACTAGTTTTAATGTCATATTTTGTTTACAATACCTCCACAACAAATGAAATAATTTTTCAGTTATTATGTCACATGACAATCAGATCCACTACTAATCGTTACTGTGATGTTTTAGCTCTTAGACAGCCTCAAGTGAATAGACCTGTAATCATAGACGTTCCAACTATAACCACCTTGTCTTATATTTTCAGTATTGCTTGTCCATCAGGGACTCTGCCCCATCAACCTTCTTCTCCCATCTAAATCTTATTCCCTAACACCTAAAAAGCCCTAGTGATGGTCCCACATAAAAAGCACTGTTGATGGTGCCATATACAGGCAACTAGTACATTCTGTAAAGTGGTTGGCATTAGGAAGGGCATCCAGCTGTAGAAATCTTCTCTACATTAGGCACAAGACCCAGAATTTTTGGGGAAGGGGTCAGTCGATTTGATCAACTCCAGTACACAACTGATACTTAATTTATTGACACTGAAAGGATGAAAGGCAAAATCGACCTCAGCAGGATTTGAACTCAGAACGTAAAGACAGACGAAATACTGCTAAGCATTTCACCCAGTGTGCTAACGATTCTGCCAGCTTGCTACCTTATCCAGCTGTAGAAATCAAACCAAAACAGACTAAGGAACCTTGATGTGGCTCCTGGCTTTGCCAGCTCCTCTCAAACCATCCAGCTCATGCCAGCATAGAAAATAGACATTAAATAATTATGATGATGATGACGATGATAATGATGATGATGATGATGATGATGACAATAGTGACAATGACAATGATGACAATGATGATTCTTCCTTGAACTTCATTGTCCAGATGGTACCTGCTTTTAAGACAATGTATTGTTAATGAGCATGACAGGTGTTAGTGAGTACTAGTTGTTGGGCATTAGTGAGTTTAATAACAAATTACTTATGAGTGATTACTGGATATGGTTATTAGTGAGTATGACATTAGGATAATTGGAAGGATGTTTGCTTGTTATTTCTAGTAGATTAAGTAACCACGTGAAGACTACTTCATTTGCTCACATCACACTAATTAGGTCACTAAGGCATGCATTCTTTTCTTTAGTCTGCCCAAGTGTTTTTATTAATTTCAGCAGCTGCCCCACCCCCACCTGTGGATGATGATTACTTCATGTCCATAGCAAATATATATCTATTATCTCCAAAATCATCAAAACAATATGGGTTTAGAAATAGGGAATTATAACTCATAAGAAAAGAAGCATTTTTGAAAATTTCAGCATTCAAAAACTGAAAAGCATATTCATACAAATAAGCAGAAAACTTCTGAAAGAAGTCACTATGACAACATTTGTGCTCTGATGCCTTTTTTTTTTAGGTCCTCTGTGTGTGTGTAGTGGGGTGGGGTGGGGAGTTGTTTCTCATCTGATATCCTCTCATAGTAACACATCCAAAATGCTCTTCCATGAAACTGTCACAGAATGCAAAAAGTTCTTTCTGATGTTCTTTCTTGCACAACTTGCACTTCATAATGACATTGTGTATATCTCAATACATACATACATACATACATACATACATACATACATACAATGCATATATATATATATATATATATAATATATATATATATATAATGTTTAGTTGTTGTATCATTGTCTTTGATTTCTCCATTGATGGACCTCAACTATTCATTTATTTTTCCTTTGCATCCATATTTAGAAATTCATACTCAAAAACCGTAATCATCGAATTCAAAATAACTTACTACTTCCATTTTTTCGGCTAGTAGCAGCAGCAGCAGCAACAGTAGCAGCAGCAGCAGCAGCAATAGTAGTAGTAGTAGTTGTTGTTGTTGCTTGGCAAATTTTGTGCTTTATAAAAGTTTTTCACACCAATGAAATATAGAAGATAAGGGGGCAGGGGAATGTGAATATAAAGAAATACACAAATAAATCAAAAATAAATATCACAAGATATGTATATATACATACATATATATATATATATATATATATATATATATATATATATATATATATATATATATAAAGGAAAAAATATTGCTGTCAAATGGATTTAACAACAAAAACAACAATATCAACTATAACTACAACACCAAGCAAGGTATAAACAACATTTCTAATGTCCCCTACCTACGTCAACTTCCCACCGCCTGTTACATTAGTCTCTGAATGTGACATGTTTTATATTATTTATCTTTCGTAAAAGATTAATTCTAGCGATTCTCTCTCTCTCTCTCATGCTTTAGCATATGACTTCTGTCAGATGTG
Source organism: Octopus sinensis (assembly GCF_006345805.1). Classification (NCBI taxonomy): domain Eukaryota; kingdom Metazoa; phylum Mollusca; class Cephalopoda; order Octopoda; family Octopodidae; genus Octopus; species Octopus sinensis. Next base: position 92,369,492 of record NC_043000.1, read on the forward strand.
ATGACCAAGACACCTCAATATGGCTAAAATGCTAAAATGTTGCTGTTTGAGACACCTTGTCCAAAGAACTACTTTTACCAAAAATAAAAAAATACAATTGAAAGAAAAGTAAAAATATGTTGACTAGAACAATATTTGTTTCTTGTTCTTGCTTTATCTATGTATATTTATATTTATTTTATTTTGTTTTGTTTATTTTTCACTTTAAAATAATTCTATAAATAACATTCATCTCATTTCAAAGATGACACACAAAAACATTGTTTGTTATTTTTTATCCCATTTTTTCTTACTGTCTTTTTTTTTCCTTTTTGTCTGGTTCCGTCTGTTACCATTCCCACTGTGTAATGCTTTGACAAAAAGATAAATAGAGTTCTGTAAGTATGCAATCATTGATGGGAAGACTCTTGTCATTGGTATTCACTCATATTTGCCAAAAAGTTCAATGCAAGGATTGGTCAAGAATACACAAGCAAACATTTTCTGCTTCTAAAAGTAGTCGTGATCAGAAAGTGCCAATCATGGATGGGAATCAATCTGCATCCTGTATTGTGAGTTCTTTGAGAAAGGCAGGTTCTTGTCTCTAAGAAAAAGAAAAGCATACTTGCACACACATGCACATGTATGAATATGTATACATACATATATATTACATATATATATGCATATATATGTATATATATATATATATAATATATATATATATTTACACATATATATACATGTATATATATATTTATATAGTTATATATAGTTACATATATACATATATTTAGTAATATATATATATATATATATATTTATGTAGGACACTAAATATATGTAGGTTTGTATGTTCGTGTATCTGTATGTATGTCATTTGACATTTAAAATATATACATTACTGGTCAATGAATGACATAAAAAGAAAGCAATGAGAAAAAGTATGCAACTTAAAGTCAAATCAATGTTCGTTTTCTCAAAATACAAGCCATTTCTTTGCTATTTATTTCATTAAAGTGGAAGGGTGTGGCTGTAAGATGTAAGAGAGACAAAGGAAAATACAAGACAGAAACCTTCATCGTTGACATTTTACTTTATTGCAGACAAGAGACATGACAGCAAACTGCATTTTTAGGTGTAAGGTGCCAGATTTTGTACCTAGCATTTGTGAGTTCAAATTCTTGTGTTCTTCAAATATGAAACGTTTTAATCTAAATCACCATCATCATCATCATCGTTTAACGTCTGCTTTCCATGCTGGCATGGATTGGACGATTTGACTGAGGGCTGGCGAACCAGATGGCTGCACCAGGCTCCAGTCTTGATCTGGCAGAGTTTCTACAGCTGGATGCCCTTCGTAATGCCAACCACTCCGAGAGTGTAGTGGGTGCTTTTATGTGCCACGGGCATGGGGGCCAGTCAGGTGGTACTGGCAACGACCTTGCTCAAATCTTTTTACACATGCCACCGGCACAGGTGCCAGTAAGGTGATGCTGGTAACGATCACGCTTGAATGGTGCCTTTTACATGCCACTGGCATGGAAAAATAAAATAAGATTAAGATAAAAAAATTCTAAAATACCTAATAATTACATCAAATTTTTAAAAATTTCAAAAAATATAAATCAAAAGTTCAAAAGTTTATTTGGATGATGGTGATTAATGATGCAGAAACATGATCCAGAGACATATATCCAGTGAAGGTGCATGGCTCAGTGGTTAGAGCATCAGGATCACAATCATGAGATAGTGAGTTCGATTCCTGGACTAGGCTGTATGTTGCCTTTCTCTTGGATAATATCGGTGGCATGGAGAGAGGAGCTGGTATGCATGGGCAACTGCTGGTTTTCCATAAACATTCTTGCCTGGACTTGTGCCTCAGAAGGGAACTCTCTAGGTGCAGTCCCATGGTCATTTATAACTGAAGAAAGTCTTTAACCTTTGCTATTTTACCAACCATAGAACTTGATGGCACTGCAGAGTATCAAAGACCCTATCTTCTCTATCTAGAATAATGACCCAGTACTGTAACATTCTGGATTTCAAGGATTCACAATTATTCAACATTTTATCAGACAGTCTCAGAGATTTACAAGTTGCAGATTGAAGGTCTTCAAAGAGCACCTGGATAAATTTTAATCTGAGCTACCTAAAGAACCTACATCAAGGTACGAGGCACAAAGAAGAGCAGCTCTTTCCAACCCACTATTTCACCAAGTACAATGCAGGAAAGAAACTCAATCACTCAACCACTGGCTGAAAGCAGTAAAAGACAAAAGATAAAGGATAACAGTATTTCAATCAACACTGCTTAATTGCACTTCTAATTAATTAACTCTGACTTGACAAAGCTTTACACACATCAGTGAATCTACTATATGCAGTTTAAGTATATTAGTTCTTAGAGAACTAAGAACGATAGATTCATTGATGGTTTGTGGCTGATGAAGCATAAACACTCAGAAACATGTATAACCTATTGTCTGAATGCATCATTCAAAGTCTAGCAGAGTATTTCTAACAGGAATTCTCAATAAGGAGAATTTCTTTCCTTCGGCAATTTCCACAGTATAAAACATTCTGCTATATAGGAACATGTTAAATATAATTGTGCACACCAATATATATATATATATATGTACTTCTATCTGTCTATCTATCTATCTATCTATCTATCTATCTATCTATCTATCTATCTATCTATCTATCTATCTATCTATCTATATATATATATATATATATATATATATATATATACACACATATATGTGTGCGTGTATGTATATATACATACATATACACACACACAATTATATATATATCATCATCATCATCGTTGTCATTGTTGTCGTCGTTTAATGTTCACTTTCCATGCTGGCTTGGGTTGAACAGTTTGGCTGAGGACTGGCAAACCAGCAGGCTGCACCAGGCTCCAATCTGATCTGGCAAAGTTTCTACAGTTGGATGCCCTTCCTAACGCCAACCACTCCGTGAGTGTAGTGAGTGCTTTTTATGTGCCACCAGCATGGGAGCCAGTCAGGCAGCACTAGCATCGACCACCCTCAAATGGTACTTTTACTGTGCCACTGACATGGGTGCCAGTCAAGCGGCACTGACATTCGCCATGACAATGACTTCCCTTGACTCAATAGGTCTTTACAAGCACAACATATTGCCCAATGATTGAAGGGTACTCTTAAATGGGCTGGCTATGCTGCACTGGCATTTGACCCAGACTACCTTCTTCCAACTGTTAAACATGGAGGAGGATCTGTGATGATCCGGGGGGGCTATATCTTGGAAATCTGCTGGCTCAATAGTTTCCCTTCATGGCAGAGTTAATAGTCAAGACTATTTAAGCATTTTATCTGATCTAATTCATTCTATGGTTGCAGAACTGTTTCCAGGGGGAAAAGTAATCTTTCAGGATGATGATCTAACAATTCACACAGCTAAAGTTGTTACTGAATGGCACGGCGAACATTCTAGTGAAGTTGAACATCTTATCTGGCCACTACAGTCCCCAGATCTCAATATTATTGAACATTTATGGTGCCTTTTAGAAAAACAATTAAGGAGTTGATATCCTCCACCATCATCACTACAAGAACTGGAGACTGTTTTAGCTGAAGAATGGATGAAAATTCCTTTGGAAAGAATTCAAACATTGAATGAGTCCATACCTCATAGAATTCAAGCTGTAATTACTGCGAAAGGCAGTCCTACCCCATATTAAAATAAATTTCTTTGAAATTTTAAGGCGTTTCCATCATTTGTCCAACCCCTGTATATACATATACATATATCGGAAAAAAGGATTGATAGAATAAGTACTAGGCTTGCAAACAATAAGTCCTGGGGTTGATTTGTTCGACTTAAGGTGGTGCCCCAGCATGGCCACAGTGAAATGACTGAAACAAATAAAAGAATATGTATATATATGTGTTTTTGTGTGTGTGTGTATATATAGGTAATTACTAACACAAAACTCTCAGCCTTTGAGTCACTCTATCGCTGGTGCTAAAAATTAATATGTGTGTGTATACATACATATATATATATATATATATATACATACATACATATATATATCTGATTTTATTTTTACATACATACATACATACATACATACATACATACATACATACATACATCTATTTATCTATCTATCTATCTGATTTTATTTTTCCGGAGAAAATAAACAGTGAGATATATTTCAAGGTAAGATAAAGATACATAAAATTTTTAAACCTTAACAAAAAATACCATTACCAGTAACAACACCAAATAACAACAACACAAAACAAGATAAACACATAATATACAAATTAATATACATCAAACACAGCCTTTACACAAAATAAAAATGAAACTTATTTTCTTTCGATATGATTTTGAACAGACAAGATAAAAAATGCCCTTCACTGTCTGCAACTCTAGGCTAAAGAAATTTCTTAATTTCTTGGTGAAAATATCAAGCATTAGAAAAAAGTCACCATCTTGCACTATTATTTCTTGCCAAGATCTAGAATGCAAATAAAAATATAAAATAAATATGAAACAGAAGTCATAAGATTAAATAAATTTGAAATTAAATAAAAATTAAAATTAAAATATTTCTGTTATTTCTTTCATTATTCTTTCAAATATTTTCATAATTTTGCATGTATTTTTACTGTGTGTATTTGCATTTTTGTTTTGTTCATATTTTAAGCTTTTTTATTCAAGGTAGGTTGATGCCTAAAGAAAACAAGAGTATGTGACTTCCTTTATAAATGTAACAGATAAATACTATATATCACATTTGAATAAGTAAATGTTTATTTGTACATTTATATGGGTGTGTTGATGTATATATGCATATATTTATGTATGTATATATGTGTGTGTCCATATGTGTGTATGTGTGTGTGCGCGTGCGTGTATATATGTGTGTGTGTGTATATATATCATCATCATTATCATCATTTAACATCCACTTTCCATGCTAGCATGGGTTGGATATCCTTTTATTCATTTAATTGTCTCAGTCATTTGACTGTGCCCATCCTGGAGCACTGCCTTTAGTCAAACAAATATATATATACATATATATATATATATATATATATATATATACACATATATATCATCGTCATCGTCGTTGTCATTTAACGTCTGTTTTCCATGCAGGCATGGGTTGGAAAGTTTGACTGAGGACTGGCAAGCCAGAAGGCTGCACCAGGTTCCAATCTGATCTGGCAAAGTTTCTACAGCTGGATGCCCTTCCTAACGCCAACCACTCCGAGAATGTAGTGGGTGCTTCTTACGTGCCTCTGGCATGGGGTCAGCCCTGGTTGAACTGTCCCATCCATGCCAGCATGGACAACGGATGTTAAGTGATGATGAGGATGATGGTGGTGGTGGTGGTGGTATATCTAGTAGTTTAATATTTTGTTTCTGTTCTCTAATCTCTTTCTCAGATTCACCTTGTAACTTCACCACCATTCTGTCTGTTTGTCTGTCTGTCTCTCTCTCTCTATCTATCTATCTATCTATCTATCTATCTATCTACCTATCTCTCTTTATAAATGGGGATGCCATAAGTTCACCTCTTCAGCACAACACCTGGTCTTGGTCTTCTATCATATCTTTACATTCCTCATTACTCAATTAAGAAGTCTTTTTTTGCAAGTACTTGGCAACCTTAACAGTGCTGGTGCAGTGAGAAATGCACCTGTAACTGGATGAGAGATTCCTGCACTGGATGAGTGCTGCTCACATCCTTTACATTAAATATTAATTGAAGAAAGAGTCGAGATTTTCCATTAACTTCAACAGTATAAATATTTATTCTTTGATTCACAAAATAAACATCTCCTTCCTCTGGGTGAATCGACAACCTAGGAGCTTATTGGCAGTAGTCAAGTGGAGTGAGTCAATCCTGCCTGTTCAAGCATAGAGGAGATGCACCACCACAAGGCAGCAGCTCGAGAGAGATGCTAGAGACACATCTGTATCGTTCAGCTGGTAGCGTCAAAAAGAGAGATACAAGAGAATTTTGCTGCTGCTAGTTTTCTGTGCATGCGCATGAAGGAACTTCCTGCAGATTCCAACCCTACGCATGCGTGCTAGAGATTTCCAAGATGGCGTCACTACACACCCGTTACACTCAGGGAAGTGTTTCACTGAAGGGCATCCAATAGCAGTAAATAGGCCAAAGCAGACACTGAAGTTCAACACAGCCCACTATGTGCCCATAAGTTTTATTTTTGCTTTTACAAAAAATAAATTACATGGGTTTTTATGGTATATTTCTAGGTTAGCTAAAGATATATAAAACTTATAAACTTTGATAAAAATTCAACAGCAACAACAAACATGATAACAATAGCAACAGCATAAAACAAGATTTAAAAAATCATATAAATGAGTTGTAAATGAGTTTCACTGTCATACAAGCAGTGTCATTTATTTTCAAATTTCTGCAAAAAATAAGAACATGTCTACCTTCGGGGAATTATAAACTTAATTAGAAAGAGTTGAGGATTGGCAACAGGGAGGACATCTTCCTGTTGAAAATATTGCTATAAGATACTCTGTCTGACACATGCAAGCTTTGGTAGGTGAATGTTAAAATTGTGATGATGATGAAGATTTAAATTTGTTAATGATTATTTATATGAGCATAGTAGAAAAATATTTGCAATATAGCATCTTTTATTCCACAGACATCCTCCCCTCCGCAAGATTCAATGTTTTCTGGCTGTCTTCCCAAAGCTCCACAATATTCTCTTGTCTTTTATATTGTAGAGATTCTCTTCTTTCTTCTTATATCTGCTGAAGCAAATTCCTTCTTATACAAATTTAGGAACAAATTGTGAATAATGCTTCAGTTTATTGTCTCTTTAATCACTATATATTTATGAAATAAAAGGATGGGTTTGATTATTTCTCATATTTTCAATAATGTCCTTTTAGCCTGTGGGGCTGTATTTAATGAACATATCTAACTGCAGTTCATTTAATCTGTATATGTTTAGCAAAACAAAATAATTATATGCATCTCCTAGTCAGACTATGATCTCATATTTCATACAAAGATGACAAAAACTTGATTAACTGACACCATTTGCTTCATAATTCCTTATCTGTGTTATGGCATGGGTGAGAACCAAGAACCATGAATTTAGAGCCTTCCAAACTTCTGAAAAGAATATATTGGTTTTAGCTTGACCATCAATGCAACAATGTACATATATACACACATGCATCTATCTATCTATCTATCTATCTATCTATCTATCTATCTATCTATCTATCTATCTATCTATCTAACTTTCTATATATATATATATGGTATATATATATATATATATATATATGGTATATATATATATAAATGGTATATATATATATATATATATATATATATATATATACCATTTATCTTTTACTTGTTTCAGTCATTAGACTGCGTCCATATAGGGGCACTGCCCTGAAGGGTTTTAGTCAAATAAATCCACCTCAGGACTTATACTTTGTAAGCCTATTTATCCTCTCGGTCTCGTTTGCTAAACTGCTAAGTTATAGAGACATAAATACACCAGCACTGGTTGTCAAGCAGTGGTGGGTGAGAAGCTCAGACACAAAGACTCTCTCTCACACACACACACACACATGATGAGTTCCTATCAGTTGCTGTCTACCAAATCCACTCACAAAGCTTTGATCAGTGCGAGGTTATAGAAGATGACATTGCTATGCAGTGGCACTGAACCTGAAGCCATGTGGTTGGGAAGCAAGCTTCTTACCACACAGCCATGTCTGTGCTTATATATATGTATACACACACATACATATATATATCCTGTTCAGTTGTGGGTCTTATCATGCAGGTACTTGGTGAAATCATTGGAGCTGGTGCTACATAAAAAGCACCCAGTACACTCCTTTAAGTGGTTGATATTAGGAAGGGCATCCAGCTGTAGAAACCATGCCCTCATTGAAAAAAGGAGGTTAAATTAAAGATGATGATGATGATATATATATATATGTAAATACTTTATTTTAAGCAGCAGAAAATTCAACAAAATCTGTTACTCTGAGTTTCTCGTTGCCGTTCATCAGACTGATGAACGGCAACGAGAAACTCAGAGTAACAGATTTTGTTGAATTTTCTGCTGCTTAAAATAAAGCATATTACTCTACCACTGGTATTTGAGTACTCTTTTTTCCACCTTGTTTCACATTTATGTGTTTACTCCGGTATATATGTAAATAGATAGATAGATAGATGGATAGATAGAGAATATAATGTGTGTATATATGATTTTATGCAAAAAGGATCTAATTTTTGATTCATTATATTTTTAATGACATCTTATTCTTTCTGGTGGATATTTTTGGTCAAAAAATAGATTTTGTTTTTGCATTAGTGTTTTGGTTGGTTCCTGTACATAGGAACAGATTTTGATTGGTAGTAGGTTTCATTGCTCTCTTATTTTCTTTTTTCTCTCTCTTGTCTATAAAACTCAATATGATCAAACTTTTAGTAATGTACATTTATTACATTCTTCGCCGAACATTTACTTTGATATTGTCTATCGCTGCCACTAAATTTTATGTGAACATTTGATCGTTTAAACATGTTCATCTGATTTCTACTTCGTGATTTTAAACTGCTAAAATCCCATATATATATATATATTCAACAGGCTTCTTTCAGTTTCTGTCTACCAAATTTACTCTCAAGGCTTTGATTGGACTGAGGCTTTAGTAGAAGACGCCTGGCCAAGGTGCCATGCAGTGGGACTGAACTCAAAACCATGTGATTGATAAGCCAATGTATAAAATTAATATAAACAGCAGTTTCCAATATTTCACCAAAAAGGCAAATTACAAATGTCACTAAATGTGACTAGGGTGTTAGGAAACACCTACATTGCTAGAAATAAGAGCTAAACTGCTCTAATGCTGTAGTTAGCGCACATGAATGTAAACAAGCTGTCTTAACTGATGAGGCAACAGAAATTGCAGAAACTGACACACCAGTATTGCAAATTCTCGATTGGTACTTTTTGGACAATTATGGTCCCTGTTAGTATATATGTGCATTAACTATAGCATTAAAGCAGTTTAGCTCTTATTTCTAGCAATGAAAGTGTTTCCTAACACCCTAATCACATTTAGTAATATTTGTAATTCTATATATATATATGTATGTATGTATGTATGTATGTATGTATATATATATATATATATATATATATATATATATATATATATATATATATGTACATACACACACACACACATACGTATATATATATCAATGAGAAGGACATGATTATAGAAGAGAAGATACCTCAAAAGCAGTAACAATCGACACCAACTAATCAACACTATTCAAGATTGCCAGCCTGAACAAGCATGTGTATATGTATAAAGGCATACATACATAGGCCCAAACACATACACAGCAATAGTAGTAGTAGTAGTAGTAGTAGTAGTAGCAGCAGCAGCAGGAATAGTACGTATACACACACACACGCACATACACACACATATATGAACACATACGTACGTTCGGTTTCCTTGTATGTCTCCACTGTTATTTTCTTGTTCCCAACTTTGACCTTAATTTTATTTTCGAATTTATGAGAATAACTGTCTTTGATGACTCGTGTTGTCGTTCAGTGCTCGAAATGAGGAGTAGATAGACAGCCGACAACTGATGAAGGGGTCCTTTCTCTATGTTAACTTGTCCTGTTTTCCATTTTATCTTGTTGCTTATGTATTTCACTCATTTTCCCCTCGTTTGTGTATTTCATGTTATTTGCACATCCTATACCTATATATGCATGTGTGTGTATGTATGTATATATATAAATATATATATATATATGTATATGTATATGTATATATATATATGTATGTATGTATGTATATATATATACACACACATACATACATACTTTTTGGACAATTATGGTCAGTGCTAGTGTATATGTTTTCATTCATGAGCATTAAATACACCATTAGAGCAGTTTAGCTCTTATTTCTAGCAATTTTGGTGTTTCCTGACACCCTAGTCGCATTCAGTGATATCTCTAATTTTATATATATATATATATATATATATATATATACATACATTATACGTAAATATACATACATATATACGTACATATATGCATACACACATGCACACACACATATATTTATATATATGTGTGCGTGAGTGTGTGCACACATAATTTGAGTGGTTTATAATGGCTGTTGTATGTTATTACATAACATTCATTCTCAACTGTAAACAGCCACTTAACGTTTACCTTCTGGCATGTGAGGAAACAAAAAAGTGACAAACCATTTAAATACACAGCAGAGACATATACATCATGTGTGTGTGTGTGTGCATATACACAAATATATATATATAAATATATATATATATGTAAAGATATACATGAGTAGTATATATATATATATATATATATATATAGTATAAACAATCATTAACAAATATATATATATATATATATATATATATACATATATATATATATACATATATATAATGTATATATGTAATTAAGTATATATATATATATATATGTATGTATATATATATTTATATATATGAACATATATATATTTCTACTTTAGTGTGTGTGTGTGTGTGTGTGTGTGTTTACAGTCATATGTTCAAAGAAAAATGCATGTATATAAAATGCTACCTATATTTTTTATTGTTTTTCTGTGATTTTTTTTCTACCCATTTTTTCCTATAAATTACATAATTGCTGCAACGGAGCAGAGGAGCTTGTTATATTGTCATAAACATTCTCACTCTTTTACATTTATAACCTTCCAAATTCTGACTAGCACTACCGCAAGCTGCACCATTATCCCTGCCACTATCAAACATTCACCACTACCACCACTACCACTACTACTACTATTCCTGCTGCTGCTACTACTACTACTACTACATTGTGGTTGATAAAAAAGAATGTAAGCCGGCAGTTTCTATGCTTTTGATATTGTGGTATGGGAGTCTCCAGACAGACCACTTCACAGCTTGTCAATCAATCATCAGAGAACACATACTCAACTTCCTTCCTCAATCAACTGCATAGCATAGATCGACTCACTCGCTCTTTTTTATTTCACCCATCAATAGTAAAGAAAAAAAATGCATTTAAAATCTTGTTGTACCTACAGTGAGACCTTCAAAAACACAAATTTCTTTCTATTATTCTGATTTATATCATGCTGTGGTATATACAGGTATCATTTAAAGTACACAATAGTTTTTTTACATTATTTTTTCTGCAGTTTTAGCTTCAAAGTGTGTTTTTAAAACTTTCTGCATTTTTTGACTTTGTATGTAAAATATTGTTTGTTTGTTTCTCTAACCCTACAAAAATGAAACACATTACCCGATAAGTGCAAGTGCACTTATCAAAATTTACCTAATCACTTACAAAACCTTTTTTCCAAATTTTAAGCCCCACAAAATTAGGGAATACTTATACACAAGGGTTCCCTATACACGCTAAAATACGGTATATATATATATATATAGGAGTATATAGGAGCACTCCGTCGGTTACGACGATGAGGGTCCCAGCTTATACGATCAACGGAACAGCTTGCTCGTGGAATCAACGTGCAAGTGGCTGAGCATGCCACAGACACGTGTACCTTTAATGTAGTTCTCGAGGAGATTCAGCGTGACACAGAGTGTGACAAGGCTGGCCCTTTGAAATACAGGTACAACAGAAACAGGAAGAAAGAGTGGGAGAAAGTTGAGGTGAAAGAGTACAGCAGGGTTCACCACCACCCCCTGCAGGAGACTTGTGAAACTTTAGGTGTTTTCGCTCAATAAACACTCACAATGCCCAGTCTGGGAATTGAAACCGTGATCTTACGACCGCGAGTCCGCTGCCCTAACCACTGGTCCATTGCACCTCCACCATATATATATATATATATATGTATAGAGAAAGAGAGAACTTTATTTTTTTTCTTTTACATTTTTCTGCCATTGGACTACGACCAAGCTGGGGTACTCACTTGAAAGATTTTATTCGAACAAATTGCTTCAAGTACTGATTTCTTTAAAGTCTTAGTACTTAGTCTATGAATCTCTGATGTGAATCTCTATCGAATGACAGTGGAAGACAACCACAAGCCCAAAACCATACACACACACGTACATACACATGCACACTCACATACCCACACATGCACACAATAGGCTACTCCACTGTTTCCATCAGTTAAATTCACTCCCAAGACATTAGCTGGGCTAGGTGGGGTGGGGGCTATTGTAGACACTTACCCAAGGCACTGCACTGTGGAACTGAACCCAAAGCCATATGGTTGCAAAGCAACCTTCTTCTCCATGCAGCCATCCCTTTATCTCTCTCACTCTTTCTCTCTCTCTCTCTCTCTATATATATATATATATCTGTCTATATATATATATATATATATATATATATATATATATATATATATATATATATTTATCTATCTGTCTGTCTATCTATCTATCTATCTATCTATCTATCTCTATCTATCTATCTATCCATCCATCATTCCATCTATCTATCTATCTATCTATCTATCCATCTATCTACCTATCTATTTATCTATCTATCTATCTGCATAGATATATTATACGCACATGCATACACACACATGTGCATGCACACACATGCATACACACATACATATATATATATATGTGTGTGTAAAATAATTTTTCTTTAATTGTGAAGTATTAATTATATTAGAAAAAAAAATCTTTAAAAAACAGTTTGTCACAACACACATGCTGACATAGACACACATGCACATGCATGCACACATACATTTCCTCTGCACCACATGCAAAACTCATTCATATGCAATTTTCATGACCTTGGCGTGTGTGATGCACCAAATTGGAAAAAGATCAATCTTTCGCCTATTTCTTCACGCTTGAATGAATTTCTTGGCAGAATAACAAGTGAGAGTAAGGGGTATAATAAGAAGTGACATGTCAAATTGCTTCCACTAACAACCCCGCTATGTCTGTTCACTCTGCATCCATTAGCAGAGAATAAACACAAACTGGTGAGAGACCTTCAATATAATCCTGTGTCACGCTCAATATAACAGTTAACCCTTTTGTATACCAACTTATCTGAAATTGCGCTTGATCCTGTGTCACAAAATTACTATATAAAAAATGCCTAAATCAAATTCTTCCATCAAAATTTTATGTTAATTTATGTTCCAAAGCAAGGCAGTGAGCTGGCAGAATCATTATCATGCCGGGTAAAATGCTTCATGGCATTTCATTCATCTTTAATGTTCTTAGTTCAAATTCAGCCGAGGTTGACTTTGCCTTTCATCCTTTTGGGGCGGATAATATGAGTACCAGTTGGACGCTGGCGGGGTCAATCCAATTGACTTTGCCTCTTCCACAAAATTGCTGGCCTTGTGCCAAAATTTGAAACCAATTTATGTTCCAAAACACCAGCATAATACTAAGAAAGTTACAGGGTGCTCAGGCTAAGTTTGATGATTTTTTTTTTATGTCTCCTTTATTCAGGAACAGCTTAATGTATTGGTGAACAGTCAACGGTGTTGGAGAGCATGAAGATTAAAGTTGTAGTTGAGGAAAAGTTAGCTGACATGAAGGACAGTAACATGGTTATTTGCACTGAATATCAAAATGTCAACAAGGGCCAAGTGAAATTATAGCCATGGCTGATGCTGGTGTCACATACCTGGCACCCATGCTGGTGCATGTAAAAAGCAGCTTTCAAGTGTTGGGACTCATGGAGGCAATGACAAATAGCTGAGACTGTCAGCAATATGCCGTGCTTGAGAAGAGGACTCATCAAGCCAAGTGAAAATGTAGTTGCGGCAGATACTGGTGTCATGCAACTGGCACCCGTGCTGGTGGCATGGGAAAGCACCCATTACACTCTTAGAGTGGTTGGCATTTGGAAGGAAGGACACCCAGCAATAAAGAAACCATGTCAAATCAGACCAGAATCTGGTGCAGTCCCTTGGCTTACCAGTTCTGGTCAAACTGTCCAACCCATGTCAGCATGCACAACGGATGTTAAATGATGATGATGATAATGATGATGATGGTGATGATGATGATGATGATGATGATGATGATGATGATGATGATGAATGACTGTTGGTCAATGTTCTGTGAACACTGTGAAGGTTGTGAGATGTGACATGGGTAGCTACATCAGGGACAATGAAACCTTGGCCAGGCAGGTATGGACACAGCAGGCATTCTAATAGAATCAGCCCACTGGATTTCATTCCCACATCTTTGTAAAGTGAAATTTGACAGTTGTAAACTGTAGAATGACTAATTCTTCTTCTCTCTATCTTTTTCCTCCTCCTTCTCCTCCTCCTCCTCCTCTCTCTTATCCTTTCTTTCTCTCAATCACCTTTATCATTTATTTTTGGTGTTTTATCTTTTGTCTTTTACTTGTTTTAGTCATTGGACTGTGACAATACACCTTGAAGGGTTTAGTCCCCACCTGGCCAACTCGAATTACATTGTGGGCCACTTTAATCAGAGAAAGGCTTTTGAGGGCTGCTTGTATGCTGACAGAATTGAAAGCATTTTGCTTTCTCATGCTATTATTACAATAATGAATGAACGATCGTTGATTCAACTTGAAATATTATCGTTGCAAAAACAGTAATATCTTTCTTTTTCGCTTTTCATTAAAATCTTTAATTTTTGATAGAATTTTTAAAATCCTTGTTTTAAGAAACCCATATCAAGAAAATATCAAGTGGCCTGTGGGAATCAGGTTGACCAGCCCTGGTTTAGTCAAATCAACAAGTGTGGTCAATGGCAGTGCCACCTGACTGGCTCCCATGCCTGTGGCACATAAAAAGCACTATTTGAACATGATCGATGCCAGTTCTGCCTGACTGGCCCCCATGCCAGTGGTGCATAAAAATCACCCACTACACTCTTGGAGTGGTTGGCGTTAGGAAGGGCCTCCATCTGTAAAAAACTTGCCAGATCAGATTGGAGCCTGGTGCAGCACCCTGGCTTGCCAGTCTTCAGTCAAACCATCCAACCTATCCCAGCATGGAAAGCAGACATTAAACGATGATGATGATGTTTCTGCTAAAGAAGTTCTCTTCATGTTCTGGTTCATGTAACAGACTTTAATCTCCATAATTATTTCACTCTTTTCCATCAATATGTCTTTCTATTTAGCTTGTCCATTTTTTTCCACTTTCCATACTACTTTGCTATCTTCATTGACTAAATAACATTTTCATTCAACACATATGTGCACATATGCATATGCACACACAAACGCACATGTATTTGTCAATTGACACACACATACACATTTTAACTCATATATATACATACTCTTATACATACCTCTGTGGTAGTGGATGTTGAGACAAAATTTATGTAAGGACAGTAATGATATTAAATGTACACCAAACATATTCAAACATATATTTGCTCACTCTCTTCCACAAACACATACACATGCATGCATTCATACACATATCCTCGAATGCAATTATATACATACATTCATGCACTTACACATAGTTCTCCACATGCACATGCACACATATGCATACACACACTTGCACACACATACTAACACACACACATGCCTGTCTACCCATGCACAATTTCTCAAGTATAGCAGCTTGTAATTTCCCTATGATTATTAAGTTTGTTTATATGTGTTTTAAACAGTTGGTACAATTGAATATATAAATACAGTTATATATATATATTTTTTTTTTACACACATACATGCATACATATGTATATGTATATATATAAATGTGTGCGTGTGTATGTGTGTATGTGTATATATATACACACACAGACATATGTATGTTTATATGTGTGAGTGTGTGTGTATGTTGTGTATGTGTATACACACACACACATATACATATATATATATATGTGTGTGTGTTTCTTTATTAGCTCCACACAGGGCTGAACACAGAGGGACAAATTACAAAGTAGAGCTTTTCTTTTTGGGGAGAAAAAAAAGATAGATAGATAGATAGATAGACAGATGTTTGTGTGTGTATTATGTTTGTTTGTATGTATGTATGTATGTATGTTATGTATGTATGTATGTATGTATTATGTTTGTATGTATGTATGTATGTGTGTGTGTGTGTGTGTATGTGTGTGTGTGTGTGTGTGTATGCATTTGCATGTGAGAGTTGAGATAAAAACTAACTTTCTTTAGGTACATTTACAGTTGAAGAAACAAACATGTTTTTTTCATGAGTTTTATGTTAATGTTTCCGAAAACTGATATGTCTCTTTCGCCAAAGAACAAAAAAGAGAAACTGCTCTTTAGCCCTTGGTCACTTTTTGCTTTATGAGCCAAGAAATTAACTTAACTTAACTTAAATTGTGATCAAGCTGACCTATGTCAAAAAAGTATTAAAAGTGGAGTTTTAACACACCAGATCAATTGAAAGGTTCATAATACTCTTTTACTTGTTTCAGTCATTTGACTGTGACCATGCTGAAGCAACACCTTTAGTCAAGCAAATCGACCCCAGGACTTATTTTTTGTAAGCCTAGTACTTATTCTATTGGTCTCTTTTGCCAAACCGCTAAGTTACGGGGATGTAAACACACCAGCATCGGTTGTCAAGCGATGTTGGGAGGACAAACACAGACACAGAAACATATACATACACATACATATATATATATATATACAAATATATATACGACGGGCTTCTTACAGTTTCCATCTACCAAATCCACTCACAAGGCTTTAGTTGACCTGAGGCTATAGTAGAAGACACTTGCCCAAGTTGCTACGCAGTGGGACTGACTGGGAACCATGTGGTTGGTAAGCAAGCTACTTAACCACACAGCCACTCCTGCACTGATTACTATTATGAAATAATGCATGCTGGTATGTTTTTATATATGTGTATTTTTTAATTACTGTTGTATTATGAGCCCATAAATGCAAAAAGGAAAAAAAAATTTCATTTGGAAATTTACAAATCATTTAAATCATTAGAAAGCTCACAGCAGTGTACTGAAAAGTTAATTATGACTAATCAATAATTAATTATTTGATTAATTGATTAGTTGGTAATAAAACTGAAGTGAGTTACAATCAGTGTGAGAATATGTGTGTTTCTTGGCAAAGTGACCCTCCAAGAAGTACAACAATATCAGTTTCAATATATGATTTACTGTTAAATTTCTTGCAAAGCAAATTCAAAAGTTAATCATCTTTTAATTATGTGTGTGTGTATGTATATCTATGTATATTTAATTAAACACATTTTGTGTGTCTCTGTGTTCATATTTACGGCCTGTGAATTAGCAGCTCAACAAATTAAAACCAAACTTAAAAATAAAGATAGGGATCAATATGATAGTTTAAAACCCTTCAAGATTGCACTCCAGTATAGCCAGAGTCCACTGACTGAAACCTGTAAATAAATAGACGATTGCATACCTATTTCTCATTAATATTCTAAAGCCACTTGTGCATTAAATACGTTCACACTAATTTAGCCCCTTGCATCATACTTGCAATAGCCTATTACGTGTTTATCCCAAAGATTCCTGCTCTCAGAAACAATTTTCGGTTTTCCTTTTTACAGCTTCATGTGGATGTCTGTATTTGTCTAGGTTTTGTTCTGAATTTACCAGGCAATAAACCTCTTTCAGTCTACTCTCTCTCTTTCTCTCTCTCTCTCTCTCTCAAATCATGCTGTGAGCATCTTTTTACCGAACACTTTGTGGCTGTTGATATTTTTGTTTTTCATTCTTCTTTGGCAACTTTATGTATGTATGTATGTATGTATGTATGTATGTATGTATGTATGTATGTATGTATGCATGTATGTATGTAGGTAAGTATGTATGCATATGAGTATATATACATACATACATGCTTACATACATACACAGAACATACACACAAACACATACATACACATACACAATATACACACACATACATACATGTATATATATATATGTATTTATACATACACACACATACACACACACACATATATATTTGTATGTATGTATATATCCTGGATTTTTATTTATTTATCTATTTGTTTATTATTATTTATTTGTTTTAGTTTTTTGTTTTGGGGCCTCTTTATATTAGTTAAAGTCTCATCATTGATAAACCTTGTTTCACATTGTTCCTCTGCTTTGCCCAACAGCATTATCTGATGTGCAATTCAAGAACAATCTTACGTATCACCTTTACATTTCTGCCATTTTAGTATATCAACACCACATTCAAATGACATATTACCATTCATTCACTTTTATATGACTTTCAATCTGAAGCAGATGTAGTGAGATAACAAGCTGCTAATCTTGTTTTAACTGCATGATAAATCCTTACACCACAAAACAGAATGCATGTGTACTGACTGTTGTTTATTGCAATGCAATCAGCCTACCTGGTTCAGATAATTTTCTTCAGATTGAAGCAAAGATTCCCAGGTATATTGTAAACAACATAGTACTGAAACAGGGATTTATTGAATAACTAAACTTATTGTTAATGCAAGAACTGTAAAATCCAAGAGCATTAACATTCAACTATCTTTCCCTCTGCACTGCGCTTATTACATATTTCTGCTAAAACCCTCATCATCATTTTACTTTAAATCTTAACATTGGCATTTAGAATTCCAATAGTTGCAATACTTTCTGCTTGGAAACCTAAATGAGTATTTCTCAGAGATTCGCAAATTTAAACCCCAAACCTGATATTGTGAAACATTAGTCAGTGAAGCAGTCATGTTCTCTGGTTATCACCAGCTGTAGGACATACCATAATTTTCATTGCCTTTTACATTTGTAGAATATTAAATTTTGTTCAAGGGCTCACTATGAGATTTCTAGATTGAGGTAGTTTCAAAAACATGGGAAAATTTGGAATTCATTCCATCAAACATAATCATGATCTAGTCATTAGGTTCATCTTTAATGTGTTACATAGGCATTTTCTTGTAGAACAGATATATAGAGCTCATCCCAAAATATTCCTTGTATTCCTTATTCGGAAAACAAAAAAAAAAAGAACTCAGGTGGGATTTGAACCTACAAAAGTTGGTGAAACTACAGGTGTTAGAGTTGGAAGCTCTCCATCATCCCCCATATTCATCTGATCTTGACCCCACTGACCCCGGCCAGACAAGCAGCTGCTGAAATGGCAAAAGTGTATTGACAATATGGGTGCATACTTTGATGAATACAACTATACCTTGTATTAATAACACATTAGCAAACTTTTTCTTTTCTACAAATTTCATACTTGACGACCTAACACACACACACACACACACATACACACACACACACACACACACACACACACATATATATATATAAAATCATTACAGGTATAGGCTAAAGAATTATTAATTTAATAATTAATAAATTTTACCAAGTAGTTTTGATATGGAAAAAAACAATTATCGGTAAAAACTTGTACAAAAAGTTTTTTTTATATATAATTATAAATATATTTAAGGGTTTAGCAACAAGTTGCTTTACCACATACCGAAAATTTAGAAATAGCAGCCAAAAGACAGCTAATTCTTTTCACTACAAATATGATTCCACAGACAACAATATTTGTTACTCACATAGGCAAAAAAAAGAAGAAAAAATAACCAAATCAAAGTCTTCGATTAATTATGAACCCGGTTCTGGATTAGAATTATACAAATTCATTTCCTTCATCAACATGATATTTTGAGAATTATAAATTTGAAAATGCTAAAAAAAACCTACCCTTTACATCTTCGACCAAGCGCCATCAAAACATAACACAAGGTAGTCAACATATCCAAATTTATATAGACAAGTGAATTCATATTTTCCCACCAAGACTACCATGTGCATCACAAGAGAGTACCACAGAAATTAAAATATGCGGATGGCGAATGTATATCGGTAATCCAAATAGATGAAAAAGTTGCTATACAATGATTTTAAAAGGAATCTTGGGCAGGTGCAAAGTCTAATGGCCATTTCGAGAAGATATAGGTTGGTATGGGTGAGTTAATTCCAACCATAACAATCATCTATATTTCTCTCATCAGAGTTAATCTAAAGGATTTATAAAAGTTATTTAAATCTTAAAGTTTTAAGCAACATGAGAAATTTAAGAAGTTTTAAAAATCAAATGATGTGTTGGAACATACTGTTCAGGTGGAGGATATAATAAGAGCTAAGATTACATGTTTAAATAAATTATGAAGCAATAGATAATAGTGTTTTAAGATGAATCCAAATACATACATTGAGTAAATATGAACACTGACCTGTGTAATTTGTTCTCTCTTTCTTAGTTTTATATATATATATATATATATATATATATATATACCAGAATAAGCACATAAATTTGAAACAAGGTGGAAAAAAGAGTACTCAAATACCAGAGATAGAGTAATATGCTTTATTTAAGAGCAGCAGAAATGTAACATAAGCTGTTACTCAGAGTTTCACGTTCACATTCGTCGGACAGTTTTGCTAAAATAGAACCGAGATAACAATTTGTTATCTAGGTTCTATTTTAACAAAACTATCTGACAAATGGGAAGTGAAACTCCGAGTAACAGCTTTTGTTACATTTCTGCTGCTTTTAAATAAAGTATATATATATATGGAGTTTAACGGAGGTGTAATTCAAATACTTTTACTTCCGGCACATTTTATTTAATATACATATAGTCATTCACTTCCCTGAAGAGAAGATTACATTGTTTTACACCATTTTATTCCTTTGGAATAATTTCAGAGATATCTTTGAAACATGTGTCGGAAGTAAAATTCCATTTATTTATTTATATATTATACAAAAAAAAACATTTTCCATAAACCTGAAGTTTCTACCTTTAAAAACAAGGAGTTGCAACCTCTTTACTTGTGTGATTTTTTGCTACCCTGATAACCATTTATCTATTTTTCCTTGTTAAGTGTTAACAAGGGAAAAATACGCACATCTCTCTCTCTCTCTCTCTCTCTCTCTATATATATATATATATATATATATATATATATCACATATATATAAAGTTTTATAGGAAAAGTGTTGACTAACTTTAAAGTATCAGCTTGCTTACCTTTATGAAACTGTCTGAAGCTGAAACTTTTGAATCACTGTAAATGTATATACAAGTACAAGTTTGGCTGTATGATTAAGGAGGTTGTCTCCCAAGCACATAGTTTTGGATTTAGTCACACTGGTGGCATATTAAGCAAATGTTGTCTACTATTTTCCCAGACGAGCTAATGCCTTGTGAATGAATTTGGTAGAAGCAAAATGAAGACCAAAAATGTGAAAATGTAGTTTCCTTTTGTTCTGTAAGGGACTCTACTGATAAAAGTGTACAGGGTAGAATCAGATCTTTCATGGCCCTTTATATAAAATATAATCATTGTTGATCTCACAAAGGCTTGTGTGTGTCTTGGTACTTGTGTTTTTGTTTCCATTTATGGTCTGTTGAAGTTATGAGTGTAAGTAATGTTGTTTTTGTCACTTCTTTCAACAGATTATCCACTCATTTTGTAACTTCAAAGGCATGTGAAATATGAGATTGCTTACTTGAAAAGTAAATAAGGATGAATGACAGGAAAGGCATCTTGCTGTAATATCAATGCCACAGTAATATATTCATCTAACCCATGTTAGCTTGGGAAACAGATATAGAAAACAAATGATGGAATGTATATTCATATGGGGACAGTACGGGGTAGAGTTGATTGAGCATTAGACAAAAAGTTTTGTAATAACTCATTATCATCTTTAATGTTTTGAATTTAAATGCTGCTCAGGTCCACTTTTGTCTTTCATTCTTTAAAGGGTCAATCAAATAAATATAGAGAATGAAATTGATTTGACTCAGAATTTATTAAAAATTCCCATTATCTTCTATCCTTTTTTATTTGTGCACAAAGTGGACTGTGGCCATCCTGAAGCACCACTTTGAGGGGTTTACTCAAATAAATTCACCCCAGTACTTATTTTAAAATGTTGGTACTTATTCTGCCGGTTTCTTTTGTTGCACCACTGAGATATGGAGACATGCACAAGCCAATACTGGTTGTCAAGCAGTGGTGGGAGACACACACAACATAGACACAGTATATACACGCATAGATACATATGCACAATCACACACACACGTGTGTGATGAGCTTTCTTTCAATTTCTACCTACCACATCCATTCACAAAAACTTTGTTCAGCCAAGGGCTAAAGCAGATAACTTGCCAGAGGTGCAACGCAATGGAACTGAACTGAAAACCATGCAGGTAATGGCAAATTTTTCACCCACTTAGCCACACCTGCACCTATTGTTTAAGAATAGAAGTAAGAATTACTTTGGTTTCTTTTAATAATATATATAAAACAATGAATAATCTATTGTTCTAAAATATTTGATTTTTTTTAAAGAGATTTTGTGTTTAAATTTAGACAAGAGTTAGAAGAAACAAGGAAGTATAAAATGATGCAAAAAAAGGTAAAAAAAATAGAATGAAATCAATCTTTGTACAGTTTCTTGGAAGATCAATGTTACTTTTTAAATTTTTGCTGGGTTTTTTTGTATGTGTGTGTTTATTTGGTGAGGATATTTTTCTTCCCTTATCTTGCCCTGTGGTCAAACAAAAAAGAAAAACGAATAAAATGTATGCAACAATATCTTAAGCAGGGCCCTGTAGATCTCAGGGACAGCTTGCAGGTTGATAGCAGTATGCAAGATTCTATTAATAGTGGATATAACAGTCACAAATTTTGTGTGTTTGTGTGTGTGTTTATATATATATATATATATATATATATATTATATATATATATATATAATATATATATATATATATTATATATAAATACATCTGTATATACATATATATGTGTATATATGTATATATATATATATATATATAATATATATATATATATATATATACATACACACATACACATGCACACATAAATGCACTCTTATGAATGCACAAACTAACTTGCCAACAGACACATAGATAAAAACATACATGGAAACTGACGCAAGTACATGTAAACTCTGACAAACAAATGCACAAATATGCACACATTAATACACATACATAAACATACACAAACAAACATACAGTGTTTTACCGATACTGTCTTTGGGTAAAACAGTTTTATTTTTTGACATCCCATGAATGGAAAAAAAGCAAAAATAAACAAGCAACAACAAAATAATAATAATAGTAATCCTTTCCACTATAGGTACAAGGCCTGGAATTTTTTGTGGGGGAAATAGTCTATTACATGTACTGGTACTTAATTTATTGACCCCGAAAGGATGAAAGGCAAAGTCGACCTTGGCAAGACAATTATAATACTAGTAATAATAACAACAATAATAATAATAATATAATAATAATAATAATAATAATAATAATAATAATAATAATAATAATATATCATATATATAAACCATATATATATATACATATTTATATATGTTGTTATATATATATAACCACTTAGTGGTTAAAAAATTCCCTCTTATATTTATATATATATATATATATATATATATATATATATATATATATATGCAGGGTGCATAAGATAGTTGAGGACAGATACATATTTATAAAAAACAGATATATAATAACAGATGATAACTTTATTAATCAAAAAATGCTATGAGGATAAAAACAAACTTTCTTTTCTATAATGTTATTCAATAAAGCCACCTTCAGTTTCAACAACTGCTTCTGTTTGAGATCTAAATCATCTACATGCTTAATTCAAGTGGTCTTGGTTCATTTTGTGCATTACTCTGACTATGGCAGCTTTTAAAGAATCTTTGGTGTTATGGGCATGTTCCTTGACCTTTCTCTCTATAATGCTTCTCATGTTATAGTCCAGTGGATTGAGATTTGGGGAATTAGGAGGCCAAATGTTAGGGGTTATGTGATCAAGAAAATTTTCAGCCATCCATTCTCGTGTTACTAGAGCCATGTGTGATAGTGCAGAGTCTTACTGAAACACATATGGCTTTCCATTGTATACACTGTCTATCCAGGGCTTAGCAGTTATTTCCAGAACATCAATGTAGGCTGCAAAGTTAACCCTAAGGCCTTGTGGAAAGAAGTAAGGAGGCATCACATGTCATCCATTGCTGACAATTCCCAAAACCATGACAGTTGGAACTTCAGAAGGGTCTGCACATAATATATACAATATAAAAGACATAATGGAAATTAATATGCACAAGTCAAATTTTGCAACGCCACATATGAAAAATGATATCACTTAAATGGCAGCCATTGTCAGCTTCACACGCCCGTGCTCTTTCCAAAACTTGTACCATAACACCCTCAAGAGTTTCAGACCCCACTTCTCTGATTTCTCTATTGATGTTCTCCTTCAGTTGCACCAGGGTATCCAGTTTTTGACGTAAACCCTCTCTTTCAGGTATCTCTGATTGAGACCTTTTTGTACCTGGCCATTCAAAGTAGACCTCACACATGGTTCCAGCAAGATGGGGCAACTGTTCATACTGCAAGAGAATCAATGCAGTTGCTACGACAGTGCTTTGGAGAAAGAATAATCTCTTACTAGAGCAATATCAACTGGACTTCATGTTCCCCAGACTTGACTAACCTGGATTTTTTTTTTGTAGGGACACCATGGTGCAACTGAAGGAGAACATCAATAGAGAAATCAGAGAAGGGTCTGAAACTCTTGAAGGTGTTATGGTACAAGTTTTGGAAAGAGCATGGATATGCAAGGCTGAAAATGGACGCCTCCTAAGCGATGTCGTTTTTCATGCAATGTAGTAGTGTTGCAAAATTTAATTTGTGAAATATTAATTTCCATTATTTCTTTTATATTGCATCAAAATTTCAGGCATTTATTTGTAAAGTTAAGGAAGTTATTAAAAATTGATTCCCATCAGTAACTTTTGGGACACCCTGTATACATACATACATACATACATACATACACACATACATACATACATACATGCATACATACATACATACATACATACATACATACATACATACAAATATATATATATATATATACACACACACACACACACACACACACATACACACACACACATATATATATATATATATATATGTATATGTATGTATATATACACACTCATACATGTATATGTGTGTGAATGCTTGAGTGTTAACTGAAAGGAGGAGAGAAGAAAAGAGAGTACTCTATACTAGAAAATTAGTGTTAATTTTTCTTTTATTCTAAGCTGGAACTTTATCATACATTCCTCTATGTTTCTCATTCCCAATCTTTG
This sequence comes from Octopus sinensis, assembly GCF_006345805.1. Taxonomy (NCBI): domain Eukaryota; kingdom Metazoa; phylum Mollusca; class Cephalopoda; order Octopoda; family Octopodidae; genus Octopus; species Octopus sinensis. The sequence goes on from NC_043000.1 coordinate 92,394,853, forward strand.
GTTGACTTTAATGAGAACTTGGAGTAATGACTCGTAAATTTTCAACTCCCAAAAAAATGTGTCCATGTGTATGTATATGCATCTGTATGTTTGCACGCATATTTGCATGTGTGCATGCATGCTCGTTCATAATGTGTATATGTTGTTTGTTAAATATTCTCAAGCTAATCTTATCTGAGGGTGTGCTTTAATATGTTCAAATAAAATAATAAAAAAAAAGAACTTTATTTTCACATCCTGCTGCCACCTGTTTTATATTAGATACTGGGGTGGTTTTCATTCCAGAATGGTACCCATACTATTTGGGCACAAAGTCTATGAATCACAACCTCTTGAGAAAGTTTTAATTAAGTAAAATATTCTCGGAATTCTTTGTGCTAACCATTTTAATTTGTTTTTACTGAAGTGTTGATGCATATAAGAAACAAAAACAGACTTACCGTTTTTGGTTTACTGCTTTTTATCTACTTTGCTCTTCTAATGACTTCCACCATTCTCTAAGAAATTAAGAGTTATTAAACTTGTGTGTGTGTGTGTGTGTGTGTGTGTGTGTGTGTGTGTGTGCATGTATTCTTGTGTGACACTAAGGCACTCATAGAGACATATACGTATACCTACTTCTATGTGTTTGTGTGTATTGTGTCGTTTGCAATTTTTTACGGATGAAAACACACACTCACAAAAAAAAGAGGTTTCTAGAAAAAATAAAGTAAAACAATTCTGAAAATAAAAATATCAAAAACAATAAAATTTATTTTAAAAAGTGTTTAAAAAAACAACTGTAAAAAAAAAAACAAATACAGCAAAAACAACCCTTTCCCTAATAAATCCTGAAAAATATCATCAATAAAGCAAAATAAACGGATGAAAATTGAAGGAGGGAAATGAGGCAAAGAAAGAAAGGAACATTATGTACAAGAGATTACAATCTTGTTGTTTTTTAATGACTTTACATCCTTTTATTTGTTATTTATCATCTTATCTAAAACCTCTGTAAACAACTTTTTCATTTTGTTTCAAGTGCATTGGTTACTTTTGAGCCTTCTCTCAGCTGTATTGTAACTTTTTCTGTATCGGTGTAATTGTGTATGATCATGTATGTAAGCAACTATGTGTGCAAACTCACACGTGCACACACATACACACACACACACCACACACACACACACCACACACACACACACACACACACACACACTCACTCACTCACTCACAAAGATTAACATTTCACTACAGATGTTCATTCTTGTCTGTGATATATGTTAGCGTGAAACGTCACTGAATGTAGCTGTGTGTACTTACATATGTTTGTCTATATGAGTGAATTTTTATATGTGACTATGCACATATGAATGTGTATGTGTGTGTGTGGATATTATTTTTACAGGGAAATGATAATTGATTGTGACTTCAAAGTTTCACCTCAGTCACCATTTTCGGACTGTAAAGTACATTTACTTTTCCAGCTGTACACACACACAGACAGACACACGCATACACACACATATACACATACACACACAGAGGAGTAAATGTAAGGATAAGCAAGTTAGGCAACTCGTTATTCAGGGGAAGAATTTTACATTTGGGGTATTTCTGACAGAGGGTGGTATTATCCATTGATGGAATCAATTTACAATCATTATTTCGTATCATCAAGCCCCCAGAAACAGCTGTTGGACTCATAAAACACTTATTCAACCCATTTGATTCTTGATATCATTTCTATTTTGTGTAAGTCGGACCTTTTTTTATATAAACATATGTACATCTTTTTGTCTTGAATGTATTTAATATTTTTTGTATATTGACTTGCCTAACTTGCTTTTCCTTATATTTACTCATCTATCTACTCATGTTTAAATCTCTTGAACACTATCAAGTGTATTCTATATGGAGAATATCTATTTCTCATCTATATATATATATATAAATAGTGAGAATTTATAAAACAACGAAAGACTAAGACAGGTGTGTAAACAACAAACAGATGTATTAGTTTAACGGTCAGGAAGTGAGAAAGTCTTTTACGTTTCGAGCGTATGCTCTTCGACGGAAAGGAACACAGAAATATACAGGGAGAGAAAAATATAAAAGGCTTAGTGGTTAGTGATCTATCATGATAAATATATATATATATATATAATATATATATATATATATATTCTGTAATAATTGATTAAACAAACAGAAGATGGATTTGGTATAAGTCTTTATTGTACATGACAATTGTTTTGACTCATCCTGCAACTGTCTTTTATGCATGGGATCTTATACATCCTATTGTGTTGCACCGAGTTTGCAGTCTGGGTCATGTCTGGTCCATGCATACATAAAGTATATATATATAGGCTCTATTATGCCACACCAATTTTGCATCCACATTGCTACATCCACATGATGAACCAAAACTACAATATAAGGTTTCAAAAACTAAGTGACTAAACTGAAACATCAAAGCTACTTATAACATTTCCCTTGTGATAGTTAAATAAATACCCTAACATTTGTACAAGTTATGTGTGTATACATAAGTATACACATATGTCTGTGTGTATGCATTGCATGTGTTTTTGTAGACACGCACATACAACTCCAGTGATGAGCTCTCCTTGGAACTGTAAATAAGATTGACACATAGATTATAATGGATATCTTTTTGTTGTTCTTTGCACTGTACTAGTATTCCACAACCATCCTGATGGAATAGATTCTTTTAGAAAACAGAGTAATACAAATTTTGTGTTTGTAATGTCAATGTGGATTTAATGAGTGAAAGTAAAATGATTATGTATATATTCTTGAATTAAATTTTAATTTGAGAATCCCATGTAGTATGAAGGGATAACGTTGCAGAGAAAAAGAAGAGAACTCCATATATGCAGTACATTCGTTTGGTAAGAATATGATAATTATATATTGATGCCTTAATTTTCTTCAGCACTTTTGGCAAATCAACTTCCACAATGGAAAAAGTGTATCTAAAATTATTTCTAAAAGACATACATGTCTAATATTTTACACCATTCGAAACAAGAACTGATTCTACTCTGTAAGGCTGATTTCACAATGTTTTTCTTTAAAAGGGAGTGAATAAAAAAATTGCTGCCATTTGGTAGAGGTGAGGCAAAGGAACTGAGAGAGAGATTCTTATGAGTTCTGCTTTAGTTAACCAAAATGACTGAGAGATTGCTGTTTTCTCATTGGTCCTGTGAAACTGTTGCAAAAAAGTGAATGGTTCATCTGTTGCATGAGGATTACTATATTATAGACACTACATATTCATGTAATGTCATTCTTGTAGCAGTTTATAATTACACATTTATTTATATATACATTTCCAGTATTTGCAAGCAGGGTGTAAATATTTATGTCACTATTTTTACAACTTTGAAAGCTGAATGAATTAAGCAAGCTGTTTGCAAGTTCATTAATTAAACTCGACTAACTGGTGGTGGGGGTTAGATGGATGGGTGAGGGCTGGAGTATGGCTGATGGAGAGAATGATGAGAAAGGATGATGGCTGAGGCAATATTCATGGGGAAAATTGTGAAGGATAGGTGATGGTTGTTGAGGTGAAAGGGGGAAGAGGTGATAGCTGTGTTGGTGTGGTGTTGGTTTGGTGTTGATGTAGGGAGTCATGAGAAAGGATGATAGCTGTGGTGATGTTTGTAGGAAGATTGTAAAGGATGGGTGAGGGTTGTAGGGGCAAGAGGGAGGAGATATAGTTGTGGTGATGCTGGTAAAAACATGACTGATTGTTGCTGAAATGTTGGAATATCTTGAAATACTGACTCCTTTCTCACAAACTCACACCACCTCCACAAACTACTGCCTCTTAAATACTTCTCCCACATAAACAAAATAAACACTTATTATCTGTAAACTTATTTATGAGCTTAAAGACTTTGTAACAATTATGAAGTCATTTGGAAAAGATGGGATAAAAATGAAAATATATCTGACAACAAAAAGAAGTGATGTTGAACAAATAGAAATAGACACAAAAAAGGGAGAAGAAATAAAGAAAAACAGTGAAGTAAGGGAACAGAAATATAGGGGAAGGAGTTTGTTTCACATGTGTGTACGTGCGCATGTGTGTGTGCATGTGTGTGTGTGTGTGCATGTGTGTGTGTGTGTGTGTGCATGTGTGTGTGTGAAAGAGAAGGAAAGGTAGAGAGTTTGAAACAATAAAGGAATTAATCACAAAATATGACATTAGCAAATTTCTCTTTATGTACATACGCACAAACATACAAAAGTATATATATGTACATGCAAATATATACATATATATGGACATACATGTATATATATATGCATACATAAAAACATACATGAAAACATACAAACATTCATATATACAGGCATGTATACATAGAAACATAGATCCAAACATATACATGCATGCATATATACATACATATATACATACACACTTACGTACATACATGCATACATAAATGCATACATATATACATACATACATATATACATACATACATACATACACACTTACGTACATGCATACATACATACATACATACATACATACATACATACATACATACATACATACATACATACATACAAGCAAAGAGTCAGACAAATTGAGACAGTCATGTAAACAGTTAGATTGTTAAATAGATACACAGATAGATTAACAGATTGTTAGATAGACAGATACATTGATAGATAACTAGATATAAAGATAGATAGACAGATAGACAGATAGATAGATAATTAGATAGATAGATAGATAGATAGATAGATAGATAGATAGATAGATAGATAGATAGATAGATAGATAGATAGATAGATAGATAGATAGATAGATAAACATATATATAGACTGATTTATACACGTGTATGTGTATATGTGTGTGAATAGGGATAAAGAGAGAGAGCAGAGATACAGATCATAGATACTAAGATATGAGAATAATGTCTGGTGTTTTGCAGGATAAAATTAAGAATAGGGGTTAGAGAATAGACTGTGTAAACAAAGAAGCTAGAAATAACGAAATGCTAGAAGGACTGTGGGCTTACATTGATAGCTCCTGCCCCACCTTAAATCCTTTTGCCTGCTTTCAAAAGAAAAAGGAGAATGTAGTCAACATATTGATGTTTGATTTTAAATCACACAACTCATGTACATATACACAAAGAAACAGAGAGGTACGGTTTCAATCCCTCTGCATTGTAGATTGGACAATTGTTATTTTCTTTAGCCTCCAGTTGACCTTTGCCTTGAGAGTGAAAACTGTACTTGTAATTCAAAAGGTACAATCTTACCACACATACATCATCATCATCATCATCGTTTAACATCCGTTTTCCATGGTAGCATGGGTTGGATGGTTCGACTGGGGTCTGGGAAGCCAGGAAACTTCACCAGGCTCCAGTCTGATCTGGCAGTGTTTCTTCAGCTGGATGCCCTTCCTAACGCCAATCATTCCGTGAGTGGAGTGGGTGCTTATTTCATGCCACTGTCACATGGGCCAGAGGAGGCTGGCAACAGCCATGATCGGTTGGTGCATTTTACGTGTCACCGATATGAAAGCCAGTCAAGGCGGCGCTGGAGTTGGCCATGTTCAGATGGTGCTTTTTACATGCCACTAGCTCGGGTATCACAACTACAATTTCCATTTGATTTTTATTTTGGTGTTGATGTTGATGTACTTGACTCAATAGATCTCCTCACAGCAGGTCGCCCTACGATCCAATGTAAGCACAGCAGGTCATCATACGATCCAAGGTACATTGAATGGGCTGGGGATAGTCATGTGAAGCTGGTGTAGGATCTGCTTGAAAATTATATTAATATGCACATACAGTAAAATATATATACTCTTTTACTCTTTTACTTGTTTCAGTCATGTGACTGTGACCATGCTGGAGCACTGCCTTTTAGTTGATCAAATCGACCCCAGGACTTATTCTTTGTAAGCCTAGTACTTATTTTATCAGTGTCTTTTTTGCCGAACTGCTAAGTTATGGGGACGTAAACACACCAGCATCGGTTGTCAAGCGATGTTGGGGGGACAAACACAGACACACAAACACGCACATACATATATATATACATATATACGACGGGCTTCTTTCAGTTTCCGTCTACCAAATCCACTCACAAAGCTTTGGTCGGCTCGAGGCTATAGTAGAAGACACTTGCCCAAGGTGCACCGCAGTGAAACTGAACCCGGAACTATGTGGTTCGTAAGCAAGCTACTTACCACACAGCCACTCCTACGTCAATATATATGACAATATTTTATAAACAAACTTTGGAAGCATTGAGTGCACTTAGTATTTTACAGACAAGAAAGTAAATTTTGAATGCAATTTAGCTGCGTAAACAGCAGAAAGATTGGGTATTTTACAGTTATATGACAGAAGAAGTTTCCAGCAGATGGCCTTGGGTCTCAAACTCATACTCCTCAGATACAGGCTGAGTAATCTACCATTAAGCTAAATGGTCCACTCATATATTTACCCTTAGCTTAGCTAATTAGCTAAGGTGAGGGTAAAATAGCCAGTCGTTCTGCTGTTTTTAAGGCTATATTGCATTCAAAATTTACTTTCATGTCTATATTTACATATATTTATCTATCTATCTATCTATCAAACTATTTCTGTCTGTCTGTCTCTCTCTCTGTCTCTGTCTCTCTGTCTCTCTCTCTCTCTCTCTCTCTCTCTATATATATATATATTATATATATACATATATATACATATATGTATGTATGTATGTATGTATGTATGCATGTATGTATGTATGCATGTATGTATGTATATGTATATGTATATGTATATATATATATATATATACAGAGAGAGAGAGAGAGAGAGAGGGAAAGAGAGAGAGACATATATATGCATATATACATAGATATAAATATACATTAAAATAGATAATGTACAAGCAAAATAATCTGGTATCACTCCAGAACATTTAATTTACAGAAATAAACATAGTGCTAAGTAGTTATGATAAATATGTATATATTATAACTACTCTGTTTTAATGTATATCTACCTGCTCAATGATGAAACACTTCTAGCCACCTTTGATAGGCAATTTCAACACCACATTTTTGAGTTGCATCTCAAGTGGTAAACCAAACTGAGCACTCATAGTACATACCTATTACATTGCATTCTATTGACAAAAGATTTTGCATATATGTTATATGTATATCAGGGCGGGATTAAGACCCATCGAGGCCCTAAGCACTTAGAAGATTTTGGTGCCCCCATAAAAGACTCTGTAATTCAAAATATAAACAATAACAAACCATATAATAAATTTTTATTTTTCAAAATGAAACAAAACAGTAAGAGGGAAAATAATGTTTATTTTTGTATACTTCCACTTTATTTATATTTGAAAAGTTTCCTCCTACTTTTTTGAATTGCAAAATCTTTGATCAGATCCTCAAAATTAATCTTAGGGAACACATTTGCATCTATACTTAGTGGAGATAAAGGCATCCCGAATATTATTTTAGCAAGTTTAAAGTGATTTCTTTAGTGCCATAAACCATTTAACATTTCTGTGGTGTCCTGTGCTTATTTTGTTTAATGGTTAATCCAGAGCACTGATGTATGTATATGATGGGATCTCCTGAAGACAACTTATGAGTGCTCACGTTTTACTGAATGACCTGCACAAATAATTTGTTTGTAGTGATCAAATGTATGTGCTATACATTAGCTCTCTTCTTCCATCAAATCAACGTTGCCTGTTGAGATGCAGGAGTGTTCCATACATCAAATGTCGAAATGGTCACAGAGCAATGTCAAATGAAGTGTTTTGCTCAAGAACTCAATGCATTGTCTTGTTTGGAAATTGAACACACAATCTAGCAATTATGAGCGCAATATCCTAATCACTGGGTTACATACTTTCTCATACACATATATGTATGTATGTATGTATGTATGTATGTATGTATGTATGTATGAATGAATGTATGTATGTATGTATGTATATTTGTGTGTATGTATGTATATGTATATATGTGTGTGTATGTATATATATGTGTGTGTATATATATATATATATATATATATATATAAGTACATATATCTACATAGATATCTGTACATATATTTATAGATATACATATACATAGACACACACATATCTTTGCATGTGTGTGTGTGTGTGTGTACATATATTTCAACTGCACAACATTTTCAAGAAGTAAAATTTCTGATGCCAATAGAGTTACATCTGAAAGAAGAAAATAAAATACAAAAAAAAACGAAATTAAATAAGAAAACAAAAAACCAAAAAGCAGAAAAAAAAAACCAAAAGCGAATTAGAAAGAAAGGCAGAAATTAATTAGAGCAAAAAATTGTTAGTTCTTTTATATTTTAATTTTTTTCTCCTTCTCCCCTACCCCATTTGGTTTATCTCCAGGTCTTTCCGGAAAGTATGACAAGACACTTCATGAATAAGCTAATTTGTGTATGTCAATGCGACAGCTACCAATGATGACTTCCACCTATATCCATACTCTTTACTTCTTTCCCCTCTGTTGTTCTCTCTCTCACTTTTTTCTCATCTCTCTCTCTCTCTTCCCAGATTCATATTTTCCAGCACCTTAACGCTACCATAGATTTTTTTTCTTTTTACTGACTGAAAAATTAGAATTTAATTAATTGCTTCATCTTCTTCCTATCTTATTTCTTTTTTTATTTATTTATGTGTACATTTAAAACATTTTCATCTAACTAATTAATTACCAAAAAGAAATAATGATAATTTGTAAGGTTGACATGAGACTGTATAATTGGGTCAGAGGGTTAGAGTGGATTAAATTAATCCAAATATTATTGACTTTCATCAGAAATTTAACCTCTTCCACATCAAAAATGAAAGCTTTTAAGGATTTCCATCTCTATCCTTCAAAACTGAGAGCTTCTACATAAAGTGATAGTATCACATAGGTTTTGTTAAATTTAACATTTAACCATCATCATCATCATCATTGTTTAACGTCTGCTTTCCATGCTGGCATGGATCGGACGATTTAACTGAGGGCTGGCAAACCAGATGGCTGCACTAGGCTCCAATCTTGATCTGGCAGAGTTTATACAGCTGGATGCCCTTCCTAATGCCAACCACTCCGAGAGTGTAGTGGGTGCTTTTACATGCCACTGGCATGGAGGCCAGTCAGGCGGCACTGGCAACAACCTTGCTCAAATCTTTTTACACATGCCACCGGTACAGGTGCCAGTAAGGCAACGCTGGTAACGATCATGCTCGAATGGTGCCTTTTACGTGCCACCAGCTGACCAAAGCTTTGTGAGTGTACTTGGCAGACAGAAACTGAAAGAAGCCTGCTACCTGTATGTATGTATATATATATATATATATACACATGTACATATATATATATATATATATATATATATATATATATATATATAATATATATATATATATATACACATGTATATATATATGTGTGTTTGTGTCTGTGTTTGTCCACCTACCACCACTTGACAACCAATGTTTGATGTGGTTATGTCCCCATAACTTTGAGTTTGGCAAAAGAGAACAATAGAATTAGTACCTGGCTTTCAAAAAGTACTAGGGTCAATTTGTTCAGCTAATATCCCCCAAGCCAGTGCTCCAGCATAGCCAGTCTAATGACTTGAACAAGTAAAACACAAAAGATGTTTGTGGGAGTGCATATACATACATACAAACATATGCACACACATATATATATATATATATATATATATATACACCCACACGCATATCCTTATTGCTATTATCTTTTCTAAGGTCCTCTGCTGTGCATGCTTGGCTCAGATGAAATTAGTTGAAGTAGATTTTGTTGAGTAAGGTAATATTTCCTTGGAGCAAGACGTTTTCTCAGAAACTAGTAATGAATGGTGTTGTTTATATGATGAGGATGCTCATTTACAATTCTTTCTGAAATTGACTGTGAGCTGCAGAATATTTGGAGCATCAGAAAAAAAGATTTGTTTTGTGATATTTCTTCTGGCACTAAATGTTCTGAATTCTAAACTTGCTGAAGTCAGCTTTGCTTTTCATCCTTGTTAGGCCATTGAAACAAAACATCAGTCAAGTACTGTGGGGGTTGATGTATTGTCTATGCCCCTCCTCTCAAAATTGCTACATATAACCAGAAAGGAATATTGATGATCTAATGCTTTATAATTCATACAAAATCACTGCAGCTAAGCTGATATGGAAAACAGCATATCATTCAGTTCCTATCTACAATTACAATAAGAGATACACTGATACATTGTATTTTATGCTGATGGACACTTATTCCAGCTTTTAAAGTTACTCATTAATGTAATAAATGTCGCAAGTGCTTTTCAAAGAATCAGGAATGGTATAATTATAGACAATGGCATCAGACAAGCTGACACCTATTTCAACGATGTTATTGTTGTAGGTAAAATGCTCAAAAAGTATGATGGAAACTTGACTTATTTAATTTCATTTATTAAATGACTCATCATTACACTGTATATGACAAATTGTCATATATATACCAAACATTCCTTGGTTACTTAAGATAGAAAATAGAAAAAAATTATTTGCTGCTTGAACCAAAATGATTGAAATCCTTTACTCATAGCCTAATTCCTGGCAATGTCAAATGACTATGGTCACTACTAGTATGAAAAGGTCTCTCACAAGTGGAAGCCTCACTTAACTGAGATTATTTATGCAGTATGTAGATAAAATCTTTTTCTGGAAGTATTTAGAATCTAAAAACGAATAAACAAGGAAGATAACTCCAATAAAATCAAATAACTGAAATTTTTGATAATTAAAGACATTGCAAAAAGATCTTGGGAAAGTTACTTGGTGAAAGCAACAGATATGATTTGGTCATATTAAGTCTTTCCAGTGAAGCATAGACTGCTGACCTGGCAAAACTTAAAAGCGGTCCTTCTATGTAGGAATATAAGGAATATAGTGATATGATTTCCTCTCAACAAAGAGGTTGACAGGAAAGCAAAAATCTCAAGAGAGGATTGCATTACTAAATATACATATACGTTACAGTTTTATATATGTAAAACTTCGTTTATCTGAAATTATTCATACAATTTGTTGATAAAAATTCCCTGCAGGACATATGTAAAATTTAAAATCAACAAACATATTAAATAAGTTCAATAAAATTTCATTTTTGTATTTCTTTTGCAAGATGCTTGATGTAAAATTATATGCTGAAACAGATGTTATTGTATCTTGGGAAATTCAATTTTACCAATAAAAACACCCACACTGATCCTATTTCAATTCTTTTCTTTTTAATTGTCTTTCAAGTGGATCACTAATTAATCTATCAATTGCTTAATTAATTGGTTTGCTTTGTCACTGTTTTCAACTGCTTCGATGATGTGCCTTCATTAATCCAGGTCTGATATACTGGACACAACATGACAGGTTTGATGCTTTCACTTGGTTGCTGTCTTCATGACTGCCAGTACGATAATATTCTGCTGTATTTGGAAGATGTGCTCAAGGATAACTAATAGAGTAGTTGATGCAATCTAAAAAATGACAGAAGATTGAAGATGTGATGAAATTAGTAAGTAGAATGAATCTTTGTGGTTCAATTGTCTAAGAATTCAGATAAAAAAAAAATTAGGAACATAGACGAAGGAGTGGCTGTGTGGTAAGTAGCTTGCTTATGAACCACATGGTTCCAGGTTCAGTCCCACTGCATTGCACCTTGGGCAAGTGTCTTCTTCTATAGCCTTGGGTAGACCAAAGCCTTGTGAGTGGATTTGGTAGATGGAAACTGAAAGAAGCCCATCATATACATATATATATATATATATATATATATATATATGTGTGTGTGTGTGTATACATTTGTGTGTCTGTGTTTGTCCCCCCAACATCGCTTGACAACCGATGCTGTAACTTAAGTCTTCTCCATACCAGGAGATGACACCTTTTTGTAGATTAAATCTCAAAATAATGATAGGATAAAAATTCACTGTATGAAAGCTTGTGTCTATCCTATGTAATCCTAACTGTTTATTCTGTTCTTAGTACTAACTGAAATCTGTCAATGTTTACATTGATTAGATTTCCTGATACTCATAATTATTAAACAATTGACAAAAGCGATGATATTTCTTTATACTTTTCCTAATCATTTGTTCTCTGAATTTGTAACTAGAGTCAAATTTTCAATTAAGTTCAGTAATCATCATCATCGCCTTTTTAATGTCCCCTTTTCCATGCTTCCATGTGTCTGACAGAATTTGTTGAGACAAATATTCTAATGTTGGATGCCCTTTTTGTTGCCCACACTCACCTGTTTCAAAGTAAGGTAAATATTTTGCCATCACCAGACATGTTTTTCCTCATAGACTAGAAACAAATAACATCACCTGTATGATGATGGTGACCATTTACAACCATTATGAAATTCCAAACCAAGGCTACACACAAACTCACACACGTGTGTACATACTCACACTTACTCAAACACACACATACACTCAGGCACACATATAAATATCTGTCTACATATTCAACGGACTTCTGTCAGTTCCTGTCTACCAGGCCTACTCATAAGATTTTGATCAGCTTGAACCTAGGGTAGAAGACAACTCACCCAAGCCACTATGCAGTGGATTCAACCTAGAACCATATGGCTGGGAAGCTAACTTCTTACCATACAGTTATGCCTGTGCTTATCAAAGTTAGATTTGAAAATTTGATTCATCCAAACTTTACAGTTCGTGTACCACTAATCGAGCTCTCTGTAAATTCAGTCCTAGTTTCTTTGGATTGTGTACTTTTTCCTAACCGAGTATTAATCATTTTTAAGATTTATATATCTTCAATGGTCCTTTCAATGTAATGACAATAAACTCAACAAGATGCAATGCTTTAAGTCTATTTTCTATCACTGAATTTACTGAATTATTTTAGGATATTTGTGTTGCAAAACAATAATGATAATAATTGACTGCATCATGACCTTCTCAATTTCTTGGTTCCAGCACTTGAGGATTTCATATATCATGATGGTACAAAGTGCTACATTCTCTTTTACCCTTCCTTTTACTCTGCTGTCAAATGGATATGCCACAGCGATTATATTGCATAGTTTCATCTTCTAGTAAAATCATTAGTGTGTTAGAAAAACTGCTTTGCAGTATTTGTTCTGCCACTTTAATTCCTGCTGAGGTCAATTTTGCCTTTCATCTCCTCAGGGTCAATAAAATAAAGTCTAGTAATGGGGCCTTTGGTATTAATTGGCCCCTGTTCTTTGGGACTACTGGTCTTGTGCCTAAAGTAGAAATTATTATTATTAACATTATTATTGTTATTGTTATTATTGGCAGAGTTGTTAGCTCATTGTACAAAATGCTTAGTAGCAATTCTTCTGGCTCTTTACATTTTCAGTGCAAATCATGTCCAAGATCAACTTTGCCTTTCATCCTTTCCAGGTCAAGAAAATAAAGTAGGAGTGAAGAACTGGGGTTAATAGTATTGACAATGTGCTGCCCCTCGGAGTCTCTAGTCATCTGTAAAGTCACAACAAGGATCCCAGACAGATAATACTTTCCTTAACATGTGGGCTGTGCCCAATAAGCCTGCTTTTTGCAAGACTCACTACCTCATGATTATGATCCCAATGATCTATCCACTAAGCCATGCACCTTCAAGCACATGTACACACACACACACACACATACACACACACACATACATATATAATAATAATAATAATAATATATTTCTTTACTACCCACAAGGGGCTAAACACAGAGGGGACAAACAAGGACAGACAAAGGGATTAAGTCGATTACATCGACCCCAGTGCATAACTGGTACTTAATTTAGCGACCCCGAAAGGATGAAAGGCAAAGTCGACCGCAGCGGAATTTGAACCCAGAATGTAACAGCAGACGAAATACGGCTACGCATTTCACCCGGTGTGCTAACGTTTCTGCCATAGTAGGAAATATAATTCCAAACTTACAGGGAAAAATTCAATTTAGCAATTCTAAACCAAATTTCACAATATATAATATATGTATCTATTTTCTATTTACTATTTATTGTTTAGGTACTCTATTGATTTTTAGAATAATGATTTCTATAGTATATTTAACTTTTTCTATATGGTGTGAATAACGTCTTTCACTATTGAATTGTTTAATAGAGGTTTTTCTCTAAATTTTATGCATACATACATATATATATATATATATATATATATATATATATACAAATGCAATAGCAGTTACAACAACAATAATGACAAAAACAACAACTACAACAATAAAACCAACAGCAACCACAACAATGATGTGAAAAATTTTAATGATTATGATATGCCCTAAAGATGAAGAATTACTTTATTTGTTACATATTTGTGTTATCAATTAATAAACTTTTGGTTTAGTCACAAATTCCCTAACTTTTGAAGGCTCGTGACTCCTTTTATTTCATCATTACAATTGTTGTTAAGAGGATGAGCTGGTAGAATCATTAGCATGCTGGTCAGAATGCTTACCAGTATTTCGTCCATCTTTACATTGTGTGTTCAAATTCTGCCATGGTCGACTTTGCTTTTATCCTTTTGGGGGTTGTTAAAACAAATACAGCTGAAGACTTATGTTGGATCACCTTACCCCACCATCCTGAAAACTGCTGACCTTGTACTAATATTTGAAATCATTTTTATTATTAATAATATGTACATATGATGATATATATGCATGCATGTGTTAGTGTGTATGTCTGTGTATCACTGACCACTTCTCAGCACTCGCACCACACACCATTATCCACACACCCACACACTATTTTCAATAGAATCACCACACATCCCACTATACGAGTAGGCACACACACATACACATGTGCACACACCACTTGAAAAAGCACACATCAACTGCTACACATAACACGCACACACACACACACATGTCAAACTCACTCGTTCCCATTCACACATTCTAACAGACACACATGCTTATACACCTTAGTTCGTTGGGATCTCCATTATTATCTCCCTTCCATTCAACCTTGTTTTCTATTATAATCTCCCTTTCATTCAACCTTTTTTTTTCCAGTTATCTCAGCATGTTGGACTGTTGAACTTTTTATTCTCTCTCTATTTTTGCCTTTTACTCCTTTCTGTTGAAGAGTTCTACTATGTGGCCTTTCCATCTGTTAGAAATAGCAGTCAAACCTGAAATTGTAACCTACAATCTTTAAAAATGTCACATTAGGTACTATGGTTCTAGATGCTCCATTTTATGGGAAAGATGCGGATAGTCATTGCAGGAATAAGGATTTTATCAAAGCCCTGCATGATCAAAGATGACCTTGTGCTATACAAAAAACTCTTTGAAGAGGTTTTTTTTAAAGCTTCTTTTCTTTTAATGGTGGTGCTCCAGCATGGCCACAGTCATTGGACTGAAACATATAAAAGAATAAAAGAATAAGAAAACCAAAAATTTACAGATATATATTCAATATCAATTCATGATTCACATGGGTATTTTAATCTGATTCCATTTTAAGTGTGCATATCAATTTAATTCTTGCCTGGTTCACTTTCACACTATTCAGTAAATGTTTTGTCTACCAGTTTCTACATCAGAACAAGTAATTTTTGACCAAGTTCCAAATGTCCAGGGGTATTTGTCACTGAAAGGATCAAATTATTTTGAAACATGATGTTTGGCAGTCCACTAGTATTCTGAGGGAGCCCTGTGGTTTTTAATACACAAAACTCATTTGTATACAAATTACATCATCATCATCTTCATCATTTAATGTCTATTTTTTCATTCATGACAAGCCAGAGAGTTGTACTGGGCTCTAGTGTAAGCTTTGGTATGTTTCTATGACAGGATGCCCTTCCTAATGCCCAATCACCTTACAGTGTGTACTGGGTACTTTTCCCATGCCAGTGGTACTTTTGGGACTGCTAAGTAAGTAGCAAAATCCTCAAAATTAAGTAGGGGTGGGGGAAAAATAGCAATGGGAAGGTGGTTTGATGCCAGAAAGAGAGAGACTAAACTAAGGTAAGAGAGACAAATGTAGGTGTCTTGCTGTGAAGGGAAAACATAGCTACCACATATTATATAAAGGTGAGTAGTAGTTGCTGAAAAGAAGATAAAGATGCTAGAGCAAACTCACAAAGTACAAGAAGGTGAACATAGGAGAGGATGCAGTTAGTGGATCAAAGATGGAGGAAAAGAAAGGATGATTAGTTTCATAAGCGGGCAAGAGGAGTTTAGCAGACAGTTAGAGATGGGGATGCATGGCTTAGTGAGAATTTACAAAAAACAAAAGACAAAGATGGGTAAGTAAACAATAAACAGATATATTAGTTTAACGGTTGGGAAGTGAGAAAGTCTTTTACGTTTTGAGCCTACGCTCTTTGACAGAAAGGAACACAGAAATAAACAGGGAGAGAAAATAGAAAAAGATTCAGTGGGTAGCGATCTATCATAGCTTAGTGGTTAGAGCATCAGGCTCACAATCACGAGGTAGTGAGTTCAATTCCCAGACCAGGCTGTGTGTTGTGTTCTTGAGCAAGACACTTTATTTCATGTTACTCCAGTTCACTCAACTGTAAAAATGTGTTGCAATGTCACTGGTGTCAAGTTGTATCAGCCCTTGCCTTTCCCTTGGATAACATCGGTGGTGTGGAGAGGAGAGGCTGGTATGTATGGGTGACTACTGGTCTTCCATAAACAACCTTGCCCGGACTTGTTCCTCAGAGGAGAACTTTCTAGGGGCAATCCCAGTCATTCATGACCAAAGTGGGTCTTTACTCTAGTGAGTGATGAGCAAGGATAGAGGTGACCTCATGGGACTCAAGGACAGACTAGAAGGTGGGCGAATGTTGAGCAAGATGTAGAAGCAGTAGAGTGGGAGATGTGAGGATACATTAAATAGTTATTTGAACCTGTCATAACTGGCTCAAAACGTTCTTTCTACTTTATGTTCAAGCAATGGTATTCAAATCATAAACAATTTCTTGATCGAAATTTCAAAGCTATGAGATAATTCTTGATTAATTCAAAACAATGTAAATGAATAAGCATTACAACTGATAGAGTAATCCAAATGTTAAAGGGTTAACCTAAATGCTGTTTCAAATGTGTGTACTAAATTAAGAGTAATAGTATTCTGGAGGATATCTGTCATATAAGAAAGTGAAATGTTTGCAATTTGAACTTGCAATGGGTTTGTTGGCTTAAGTCACTAAAATCTTAACTCTTACTCAAAGACATTTTGTATTTAATCTTAAAAACAAAACCTACCTTCTTCAAGTAAATAATTTGACTAATGCAAAACGTTGGTCAAATTTTGGCAGAATTTCCAACAAAATTTCATTTTTTTTTTATCAATACAATTAACTTCTAATTAAGGACTTTTCTATTTATTTTTACTGCATTTTGTCATTCTTTTATTCTATTTTATGCCTGACTTGATGTATTTTGGCAAAGAAATAATCATTTTCAGCAATTAGTTTAATATTTTGTTTAATTGTATATGTATTTTCTATGTTTTTATTTCATTTCTTTGTTAAATTTTGCATACTTATACCAATTTTTGGTCAGTGCTATAATCAAGTGGTAATTGTATTCTGATTAAATTACAGAAAATAAAGCTAAGAATATTTAATATTTCAGCATGGACAGTTCTCTTAAAGTTATAAGTTAAACATGAGAAGAATATATTCCTGGGGAAATGTTCCAATTTGGCTTCGTTTTTTTCTGAGGAACATACATACTTAAATACATGTGGTGCATGCAGATTGTAGATATGCCAAATGTTATTTTACTTTTATTTATTTTTTTTTTACTTTCCTTCTTTTTATTTTTACAATTTTTGCAAAGTGAACATAATTCCAAGTGTAGAAATTTCCTAGACAGAAAACTAAAAATACATACTGAAATACATTGTAAAACAATGCCTCCATAATATGTATTCACCTAACTCATGCTAGCATTGAAAAGCAGATGTAAAAGGAGTCAATGGAAAGTGTGTGTGTGTGGGGGTGAGGGAATGGAGGGTGATGACAGTTGTTGATTAAAAAAAAACAGGAAGAACTGTTGCATGATGCACTGATTGATATGATGGTAGATTTGATTGGTACTGGAAAAAGCTTGAGGGTCACAACTTCAATTCTGCTCTCCTAGGTGTACAGTATAACATGTCCAAATCAGTGGAAGTGTTACCATTTAGCTGTTCTTGTCTCTGTTCTGCTTAGTGTCTTTTTTTAATTACCTCTGAAATTAGCATCATAATAATCATTATTATTTCTTGCCTCTACAATTAAATTTATAATATTCCTCCCCCTCCTCATCATCATTAACATCATCACAATCACCATCATCAGCATCGTCATCATCATCATTGCTATTATCATCATCATCATCATCATCATCATCATCAATCACCTTTGTAGACGTTGAGAAATACAGATTGATAAAATATACACTAGTCTGAAATATAAAATTATCAACTGAAAGCCTTTAAAGCAGTGCCCCAGTATGGCCAAATACCTATGAAGCAATTCAGTAAAATAATATATAATCTTCCATATGTAAATATTCACACACATATGAAAAATCTGTTCTACTTCACTCATGGCCCCTTCACTCATACATTAACCCATCAACTCCGAGTAGGTTTCATGGTCTTGCAAGCTCCATGATAACCATATAAGTGCTGAGTGCCAGGAGAAAAAAAACACCAAGTACATACTGCAAAGTGGTTGATATTTGGAAAGGCATCTAACTATAGGAACCGTGTCAAAGCAGGTAACTGGTGCACAATACAGTCCTTGGAACCATCACAGCCTAGCAAATTGTCCAACACATGACAGCATAGAATGTGAATATTACATGAGGAGGAGATGATATACATGTATACATGGAGTTCACTCAGCTGCTGGTCAAAACAAAAGTGACTTGTACCTGTAATTCAAAAGGCCAGCTGGGTCACATTTTGTGTCATGTAGAATCTCACTGAGACCTATGTTAAGGGTATGCAGGTTTGTGGAGTGCTTGGCCACTTGCACATTAATTACAAGATCAGAATGTTCTGTTGGTTG
This sequence comes from Octopus sinensis, assembly GCF_006345805.1. Lineage (NCBI taxonomy): Eukaryota > Metazoa > Mollusca > Cephalopoda > Octopoda > Octopodidae > Octopus > Octopus sinensis. Next base: position 92,413,980 of record NC_043000.1, read on the forward strand.
GATCAACTAGAACCCTCATCGTCGTAACCGATGTGGTGCCAGTTTAACATACATACATACATATGCATCATCATCATCATCATCATCATCATTTAATGTCTGTTGTCCATGCTGGCATGGGTTGGGCAGTTTGACCAGAGCTGGCAAGCTGGGGAGCTACACCAGATTCCGGTCTGATTTGGCATGGTTTCTACAGCTGGATGCCGTTGCTAATGCCAACTACTTTACAATGTGTGCCAGATGCCTCCATGTGACACCACACAAGTGCTTTTATGTGGCACTGCACAGGCACTTTTACATAGCATCGCATGGGCACTTTTATGTGACACTGTCATAAGTACTTTTAATCACAAGAGAGACTAATATATATATGTGTGTGTGCGTGTGTATGTGTGTGTGTGGAGGCACAATGGCCCAGTGGTTAGGGCAGCTGACTCGCAGTCAGAAGATTGCGATTTCAATTCCCAGACCAGGCGTTGTGTGTTTTTATTAGGTGAAAACACCTAAAGCTCCACGAGGCTCCAGCAGGGGTGTGGGGTGGCGGCGGCTGTTTTACTCCTTCACCCCAACTTTCTCTCACTCTCTCTTCCTGTTTCTTGAATAACGCTGCGATGGACTGGCATCCCGTCCAGCTGGAGGGAACACATTCACCACAGAAACCGGGCCCATGAGCCTAGCTAGGCTTGAAAAGGACACATAAATAAATAAATAAATATATATATATATATATCTTACACGTGCAAGTCAGATGCACACATATGCATATAGCTTATTGTTGTTTCTCTCATGTGGTATTGTGCTACTTCTACCATTCTAAAAGAATGAAAGAACCATATGCAAATAAAGAACTATCTCTGATTCCTTATCATCATCCTTATGCTTAATGCCAGATAAAATTCCATGAAAGTATTAGAAGCTCCTAATGACAATTTAAAAAGTCTGAAAGTTTTATTGATGCCACAAATTTTTCATTAGATGCTGAATTTTATCAATTTAATGCTCGGAAGAATTTTACATCATTTTCATAATGTTCCAGGTTTCTTCAGACCCTTGCCAATAGAAATCAGATCACTTTGAACGTTTTAGGATTCTCTTCAATAATTATTTTGTGGCTATTTTTGATTGATAGTCACATTTTCCCATACGCATACATAGAGACATTTATTCACTCACTCCCTTATAAATTTTACATTCTGACCTTCATATATATATATATATACACACACACATTCGCAAACATACGTAGCTGCTAACATAAAAATAGAGCTCTGCTATGTGGTTATACAGACATGAACTGCATACATCATACATAATACAAATACAAACATACACACACACACATGAAGATCTAGTCTTATGCATACTACATTTACATACACGTCTGTATCAAATCACTCACAGAACATCATACAGATATGCAAACCAGAAATGCATACAATTTGCACATGAATACTTATGCACACATGCATACACGCACACCCATGCATACTCAGACTATACATTCGCGTATATACCCATAATTATATGCATCCCTGCCAATCTGTACACTTAAGTAAATATGTACATTTGTAAAGTTGTGATGTAAGTGGTCATATGTACTAGCACTGATAACGACATGCATAATTATTTGTGCATGCATATTTCTATATGTCTGATTTGCATACTCATTCCTTTACATGCACATACATGCGTGGACAAACACACACACACACACACATTACACACCTACACAAACACACACACAGACACACAAAGTAATATCAGCAATATAATAAATAATTGCACTCTACTTTGGGATTGAGTACTTTTTCCCCTTGTTTGCAAATTCCAACATACATATGTGTATGTATATATATATATATATATATATATAGATAGATTGATAGATATAGATATACATATATATATATATATATATATATATATATAGATAGATAGATAGATTGATAGATATAGATATACATACATATATATATATATATAATATATATATATATATATTATATATATATATACACATACATATATACATATATATATACATATACATACATATATATATATATATACACACACACACATATATATATACATATATATGAATATATGTATATGTATACACATATATATGTGTATACCTACATACTTCTGTACATATATATATACATATATATATATGTATATATATTTATATGTGTGTATATATATATATACTTATGTGTGTATACATGTATCACCATTTCAAAATAAACATAATTCATACACACACATATATATATGAGTATGGAAATATACGTGTTAATATATACATACACATGCACAAACATATACAATACATACACACAGACAATCATCTGTGATTGAAAAGCAAGGTGAAAAAATAGTTAATAAAACGGAAGAAGGTAAAAAAAAATAGAGATTGAAGTATCATCATACAATGACTCTTCTAGACTAATCCAATGACAATCTTGTGGCAATCTGAGAAATTTCTCGCAAGTAAAAATGTTTAAACAAGGATGATGCGAATAAAATTGAGTAGAGGCCGGATGTGATTGCGGAAATTTTGCAGTAACTTTGACTAAGCTTCTGTTAAAAATGATAAGGCGCATAGGCTGTCAAAATCACTCTGGTAAATATATATGCGAGTTTTATATTTGTTTTATATGATGATTGATACATATATATATACAATCATACATACATACATATATATATATATATATATATATATATATATATATAATATATATATATATATATATACACATATATACATTGTATATATATGTGTGTGTGTGTGTGTGTGTGCATTTATGTGCATATATATGTATATATAATATGCATGCATATGTACTTTATATATACATGTGTATGTGTATATATATATACATGCATATATATATGTATATATATAAAAATGTATATGTATATATATATATATATATATATATATATATATGTATAAATACTCACACCACATTGTAGTAAATAGCTATATCAATAATGATAATAATAATAATAATGACAACAACAAGAACAATAATAATAATATCTACAACATCAACATCAACAACAACAGCAATAATAATAATGATGATGATGATGCTGCTGCTGCTGCTGATGACGATGATAATGGTGATGGTGATGGTGATGACTATAACAATAACAGTAAAATATAGAGTCTCTGAGTGGATAGGAAGACATATGCTTATGGCTGAGTGATTAATGTTAACGATTGACTGCTAAGAAAAGGAAAATGATTTGAGAAGAGGGACATTTTATTCATTTATTTATTTTTTAATTTGATTTTGTTCTATTTTTATTTTATTTTTATTTTTTTCATTCTCTAGATTTTTGTTTACTTTGGTCTGTCTGTCTCTCTCGTTCTCTCTCCTTTTCTCCTTGTCTCTGTTTCTAGTTTCTTTATTTTTTTTGTTCCTACCTCTCTGTGTCTCCTTTATTCTATGTCTCTCTCCCTCTCTTCAACTTTGGTGCATTTTTTCTTATTCTTTTATTAAATTTTCAATCATTATGATGTGTAAATGGTCACATGATTATCTCTTCAAAATGGCTGCCTGAAAATAGGAGTTTAAGAGGTTATACATATGTGTGTGTAATTGTGTATGTATGTATGTATCTATGTATATTTATGTGAATGTATGTTTATGAGCAAATAAGTGAGTACACCAGCAAAGACTTTTCTGAGTGCACTCCTCTATATGTTTATGTGTGTATGTATGAAATGTAAAGGAAATTGACTGAAAGGATGCAAATTTAATGGATTAGAAAGACAAAAGTAACAATTGCAAGAATGGAACATGAAAAGGTATAAAATTAGCTTTATGTTGCAACTAAATGAGAAAGGAAATACCCAAAGCTGTTATATCGTTCAATTCCTTTGGAGATAAATAAATAGAAAGAACAAGAAAAAAAGTAAATAAATATAGCTCTTGACCATAAGATCTTAATATTCTTGAGTGCAATTTTTTATTGTTTTCGCCTTTACCAAAAAACTTATGTGTGTGTGTGTACATATATACATATACATATATATATACATACATATATATTTTGGATAACAGAAACAGACTGCCTTAACATGTGTGTGCATAGGTGCATGTGTGTGTGTTTATGTGTTTGTGTGTGTGTGTGCTTGCCATTCATATTTTTTTGCTTCATGTCATTCATTTTTACCGTTCATTTTTCCATGCTAGCACGAGTTAGATGAATACTCTATTAAAACATATCTTTGTGGCTGTTTGTCGTTCCTGGAGCTAACCATTACTTTTCTTCACAAGTAAGGGATTTCTTGTTTCTCAGCTCTTTCAATGCATAAAGCAAACAGATGATTTGTTGACAGAAGTGTCAGCAATGATTACAGGTAAGTCCTGTACCACCAACAATTCATCACAGGAGAGATCACTGCCATCAATTCACTATGAAGAAAGTTCACTGCAAGGACAGTTTACCAAGAAAATATATCCATAGTATCTCACCATCAATACTCTTTTACTCTTTTACTTGTTTTAGTCATTTGACTGCGGTCATGCTGGAGCAACGCCTTTAGTTGAGCAAATCGACCCCAGGACTTATTCTTTGTAAGCCTAGTACTTACTCTATCAGTCTCTTTTTGCCTAATCGCTAAGTTACAGGGATGTAAACACACCATCATCGGTTGTCAAGCGATGTTGGGGGGACAAACACAGACACACAATCATATACACACACACATACATACATATATATATATATATATATATATATATATATATATATATGACAGGCTTCTTTCAGTTTCCGTCTACCAAATCCACTCACAAGGCTTTGGTCAGCCGAGGCTATAGTAGAAGACACTTGCCCAAGGTGCCATGCAGTGGGATTGAACCCAGAACCATGTGGTTGGTAAGCAAGCTACTTACCACACAGCCACACCTGGACCACCACACAGCCACTCCTGCACCACCACACAGCCACTCCAAATAGTTAAAAAGTATTTTATTTAAAAATAAAAATAAATGTGAGAAAAACTGAAGTTGAAAAATTATGTCAAAAAATTTGTATTGTGAACTTTCCCTGTGGTGAATTGGTGACTGTGAACTTACTGGACATGGTCAGCAGCAGAACCAGTTATAGCTTATGATTTTCAAAGAAATGTCTTCATGGCTGAGACAAGTAAAAGTAATATATACCATCATCATCATTTTGATGTCCACTTTTCCTTGCTTGCATATATACAGGGTGGCCCAAATGTAGGCTTACAGTTATCAGGTAGGCACTTTAAATTCCTTTTAAAGCATTTTATTATATCTAAATTTCTATCTTACAAACTGAAAAGGGACCTTTACAAAATTAACTAAATTAGCATAAGATAATGGTTCCATGTTTTTTATATAATTAAGATCTAGACTGCTAATATATGAATGCGAAAGAGGTAGTTGAATAACTGTAAACCTACTTTTGGGCCACCCTGTATATGTATAGGAACATCGTCAACAACAACTTCTAGTAGCTCAATGATGGTTGTCCTGAGGGAGTTCAATGTGGCAGAATCCATTATTATGTGTGTGAAGCATGAATGCATCACATACAAATCCCACATGATGAGGAGAGAACAGTTCATGTATGGCGAAAATGGAGGAATTTTATCTTGTGCATGACAGTGTTTAGGAGGGCAAGGAAGGGATGATATGGCTGCTATTTTTAGTAGTATGGTGAATGTATAACATCTCTATCACTCACCAAAATGAGAGTGAGTGTGAGAGAGGGGGAGAGAAGGAGTTATTTTCCATGAGGGGAAACTGAAGAGTATGAAGATAAGAGAGTGAATATATTTTTACCATGGCTGTGTTGTTAAGATGTTTGCTATGCAACCACCCACATAATCCTGGTGTATGGCACTTCAGACAAGTGACTTCTGCTATTGCCTCAGGACAACCAATGCATTGTGACTGAATTTGAAAAACTTGAGGAAAGTCATTGATTGTGTGTGCGTGTATTCAAGCCTGTCGTGTGCATGTATATATATATATCAGGCACATGCTGCCTGGGTAGGCAGTACCTACCCTGAATGGAATTGAGCAATAGTAACATTTTCCTTTTTGGCAAAATATACACCTAATTCAATAAAATTATGATGGCTACTCTGATTATTGTGCATAAAATGCAAAAATATTATATTATTTTGTAGATTAGGTAGGCATACTTCACCCCTGCCTTTCAGTCTCAGTATTAAAAAAACACATAGTACTGCTGTAGTACATATGCTGCGTACAATGTTTTCTTTACGCATTATAAAGGCAGAAATAAATGTACCTCCAATTCACTCACTCACCTGTGTTTTGCTTATTTTTTTTTTTACTACATAAATGTTACTAACTGCCTACCCGAGTAATTACTCATGACATATGTATATATATATATATATATATATTTATATATTTCATAGTCATGGCCAATGCCAGTGCCGCCTGACTGGCTCCCAACCAATGGCATGTAAAAGGCACAATTCTAGCATGGTTGGTGTTAGGAAGGGCATCCAGCTGTAGAAACCTTGCTTCCTAAAGCCCATGGTTTCAAGTTCAGTCCCACTGCATAGCACCTTGAGCAAGTGTCTTCTACTATAGCCTTGGGCTGACCAAAGCCTTGTGAGTGGATTTGGTAGATGGAAACTGATATAAAACCATTGTATATCTATCTATCTATCTATCTATCTATCTATCTATCTATCTATCTATCTATGTGTGTGTGCATATATATACATACATTGTTGCTGTGAAGGTGCAATGGCTCAGTGGTTAGGGCAGCAGACTCATGGTCATAGGATCATGGTTTGAGTTTCCATACTGGGAATTAAGTGAAAACACCTAAAGCTCCATTAGGCTCTGGCAGGGGGTGGTGGCGTCTTCTGCTGTACTCTTTCACCACAACTTTCTCTCACTCTTTCTTCCTGTTTCTGTTGTACCTGTATTTCAAAGGGCCAGCCTTGTCACACTCTGTGTCATGCTGAATCTCCCCAAGAACTAACATGTGTCTGTGGAGGGCTCAGCTACTTGCATGCTAATTTCATGAGCAGGCTATTCCATTGAATTGATCAACTGGAACCCTCAATGTTCAATAATACTTTGTTGGGTGCATAAATCTGTAATTCCATGCATGTATGATATTTTCGAAATATTTTAAGGCAGCAAGCTGGCAGAAACGTTAGGATGCCAGACAAAATGTTTAGCGGTATTTCGTCTGCCACTACATTCTGAGTTCAAATTCTGCTGAGGTAGACTTAGCCTTTCATCCTTTCGGGGTCGATTGAATAAGTACCAGTTACGTACTGGAGTCGATGTAATCAACTTAATCCCTTTGTCTGTCCTTGTTTGTCCCATCTATGTTTAGCCCCTTGTGGACAATAAAGAAATAAGAAATATTTTTGCAAAACTGTTGTATGTGGGACTTACTACACTTTTGAAAAATACTAAACTGTTGTACTACACTGATAATTTTCCTATCTTGGTATCTGAAGCAGCTAGGGATAGTAAAATTAAATATTGGAAAAAACACATTTAGCCAAATTTGGACATACAACAGTTTAACAGAATAGCCATGATATATGGTTTTGAGTGGTGTCTTTGTGTCTGTGCATGTCCTCCCACCATTGTGTGACAACCAATGTTGGTATGTTTATGTCCCCGTAACTTAGCATTTCAGCAATAGAGACTGATAGAATAAGAACTAGGCTTACAAAGAATAAGTCCTGGGGTCGATTTCTTTGACTGAAAATCCCATTAAGGTGGTGCTCCAGCATGGCTGCAGTCAAATGATAGAAACAAGTAAAAGAATAAAGAAATAAAAAAGAAAACTTTGGATAGGAGTGGCTATGTGGTAAGTAGCTTGCTTATGAATCACATGGTTCTGGATTCATTCCCACTGCGTGGCACCTTGGGCAAGTGTCTTCTATTATAGCCTCAGGCCAATCAAAGCCTTGTGAGTGGATTTGGTAGACAGAAACTGAAAGAAGCCCATCATATATATGTATGTGTGTGTATATGATTGTCCCCCAACATCACTTGACAACCGATAGTGGTGTGTTTACGTCCCCGTAACTTAGTGGTTCGGGAAAAGAGACCAATAGAATAAGTACTAGGCTTTCAAAGAATAAGTCCTGGGGTCAATTAGCTCAACTAAAGGCGGTGCTCCAGCATGGCCACAGTCAAATGACTGAAACAAGTAAAGGAGTAAAAGAGTGAGGAGAGAGTATAGCTAAAAACAAAATCTTAAAGTAAGATCATATACACACATAAGCATAGATTGTATCTATACAAATACTTATACGTGTGCATATGTACATATATATATATGCATGGAGATATAAACACACACACACACACACACACACACACACACACACAGAGGCATACAGATATAAGGATTTTTTAGAATATATTTATAGTTCTTTGTATGGGTAAGATATCTAAGTATTCACCCCATTTTTACAAGTCCCAAGTAATTAAGCAGAATAAAGCATAAAAAAGTTTAACAATATTCATTTCAAATTTAAATATATATGAGTATATATGAGCGTATATATATATATATATATATATATATATATATGTGTTTGTATGTATATATGTATGTATATTTATATATTAGCACGTATGCCAGCATGCAAAACGGGCTTTGAATGATGTTGTGTGAATCTGCTTGCAATATTGTTTTCATTTTATCATTTAAATTGCAGGGGAAAAAATGATCTGTAACATTAATTAAAATTTTTGATGTACAAATTCAAAAGAATAATGTAAAAATTATTACAATAAGAACGTGGAAAAAATTTCACTTGAAAAAATTTTGAAAAAAAGGAAAACATTTGTCAAATCACAAGGTCTGTGTGATATATTTAGCATAAAACATTTTTATCCAGTCAGATATATGCCATCCTTTTCTCTCTGAAGTATGGGAATAAAATTACTGGCTGATAGTCTCATTTATTTTCTTTTATTTTAATTATTTATTCATTTTAAAAAATTGTCAGATCACAAGGTATATGCTGTTATATATTTAGTATAAAGTATTTTTATCTAATCAGATATCACTTATGTTTTCTTTTTTTCTGTTATGATGGAAGAAATTATTTACTGCTAGTCTCATTTTTTAAACTCTATTCCATTATTTTCATTTATTAATTTAATTTATCATTATTATATATTGTTGGCGATGTCTGCTTGTGCAATCTATTGTCTAATGAATAAATGACAAACTTTATGCTGCTGTCATCATTATATCACAATTATTGTTATAAACCAATGTCAACCATAAAATGGGCTTTATGATTTTTACCTATTCCATATATCCATTCTTTGTCTTTAATAAGTGTTGCCAAATTCTTTAATGAGTCTTTGATCTAACTAATTAAACTATAATTGATCCATTTCTTTTAAAAAAATTATAAAATATATATTTAAATGTTTTTCATACAAAATAGCATCTTAATTATATTATTGATGTGTATGTGTGTATGTGTGTGTGTGTGTGTGTGTGTGTGTGTGTGTGTGCATGCATGTATATCTCTCCATCTTTTGATCCAGCTAGCTGTACACTACTCCACACATCCTTTTATTTCTGTCACTTTGTATCCACCCACATATAGATATACATATATATATAAGTATATATATATATAAGTATATATATATATATATATATATATATATATATTATATATATGTGTGTGTGTGGTGTGTGTGTGTGTATATATGTGTGTGTGTGTATGTATACTTATATATATATATGTATGTATATATATATATATATATATATATACACATATAGTTATGTATGTGGAGACAAATGAGATATGTATTTCTTTATCTTTGTTCATCCATCTATTTATACACACACACTCCTGCTCTTTCCACACATATTCAGGAAACCGTTTATTTGTATATTTGATCTGAGAAGGACAATTATTTTACAATGTACTTCCATACTAAATAGCTAATGTTTCTGTGAGCTGAAAACAAAGCAAATTCATATACGTTTTGTGCCTTTCAAATGACAGATATTTATAGATAAATGTCTGTTGAAAACACAGCAGGCATGGCTGTGGGGTAAGAAACTTGCCTCCCAACCACATGTTTCTTGGTTTACTTCCAGTGTGCGGCATCTTGGAGAAATGTCTTTTATTATAGTCTCAGACTGACCAAAACCTTATAGGTAGGTAGGTAGGGAAGAAGGAAACTGAAAAATGATCTGCTGAGACCCCCTTCGGTCATGACTGACCATGAGATTGCAGCTAGAAAGTTACCCTCCTAGGCACAAGTCCGGGCAAAGTTGCATATGGAAGACCAGCAGTTGCCTATGCATACTGGCCTCGCCTCTCCATGCCACCAGTGTTATCCAAGGGAAAGGCAAAGGGGCTGATACAGCTTGGCACCTGTGACGTCACAACTCATTCCTACAGCTGAGTGAACTGGAGCAATGTGAAATAAAGTGTCTTGCTCAAGAACACAACATGCAGCCCGGTTTGGGATTCGATGCTCTAACCACTGAGCCATGCGCCTTCACTTGAAAGATGATCATCATACATGTATATGTTAGTGTCTTAGTGTTCGTGCTTGTCCTTAACATATATATATATACATATAAATATGTAGTATGTTTTCTATTGAGGGCTTGAGGTAACGGTCAACAATAAGTGGGTTACAGTTTATATTAATACCTGTGATATCACAGGTATTAATATAAATTCTAACCAATAGCCCAAGGCTATTGTTGAAGATACTTGCCCAAGGTGCCACGCAGTAGGACTGAACTTGGAACCATGTAGTTAGGAAGTAAACTTCTTACCACACAGCTAATGCCAGTGAGAATCCTTTCTCACTGCCCATGTATATATGTTTATATTCATATAGGTAATAATCCATGATAACTCAATCTAAATATTAAATATTAAACAAGAGCACTAAGAGAGCACAAACCTCTTAAGGCAACACCAACGTCCTCTCAACGATTAGCCAGAGATAAGTTTTAAAATGAGAATATCTGAAATAAACTCGACTGCTTTCACAAACGAGACTAGTAAAAATGGCCCTGATTGTTTTCAAAAATTAATTAAATAAACAGAAAAAATAATCCAGAATCCTTGTCCGGTATCAGATCAATCCTAAAATCTAATCGGTTCATACAAGTCACGAGGCCAAACATCCCTGAAAGTTTAATCCAAATCCATCCAGCAGTTCTTGAGATATCTTGTCCATGGTCAAGCAAAAAACAAACAAATATAACTGAAAAACAATACCTCCGCATTCACTAATATGGAGGTAATAATATTACTCTTTTACTCTTTCTCTTTTACTTGTTTCAGTCATTTGACTGCGGCCATGCTGGAGCACCGCCTTTAGTCGAGCAAATCGACCCCAGGACTTATTCTTTGTAAGCCCAGTGCTTATTCTATCAGACTCGTTTGCTGAACCACTAAGTGATGGCGACGTAAACACACCAGCATCGGTTGTCAAGCAATGCTAGGGGAACAAACACAGACACACAAACATACACACACATATATATATTTATATACATATATACGACGGGCTTCTTTCAGTTTCCGCCTACCAAATCCACTCACAAGGCTTTGGTCGGCCCGAGGCTATAGTAGAAAACACTTCCCCAAGGTGCCATGCAGTGGGACTGAACCCAGAACCATGTGGTTGGTAAACAAGCTACTTACCACACAGCCACTCCTATGCTTATATGCACTTTTAACTTTTTATTTTTTTATTTTAGTCGTTGGTCTGCTGCCATGCTGTAGCACTGACTTGTAAAGTTAGTTGAACAAATCAGGCCCAGAACTTACTGTAAGTTTGGTGCTTATTCTATTTCTGTTTTGGTGAACAGCTAAGTTACAGGGATGAAAACAAACCAGGACAAACATAAATGCAAGACATCTACACACACACACACGCACACACACACACACACACACACACACACACACACTCTCATACACATACATGTACCTATGCATTAATGTATATGCATGTGTTTATATATTTATGCATATAAATACATGTATATATACATATATATTTGTTGTGCAAGATTTTTTATGTGAAGTCGTGTGTTGAAACAGACATTGTTGTATTTTGGAATGGTCATTTTGCCAGTTTAGCCAATAAAAACACACACACTATATATTTGGTGTTACTTTGCTTCAGGAGAGACACACAAATAAGAAAGAAGAAAGCAAAGGATCACTGATGCGGTCACAGGAGTGTGACGAAAGAACTCAGGCTGAAATAAGATTAAGATTAATGTAAAAAATAAATAACACTGAAGCAAAGTAATACCAAATATATAGTGCGTGTGTTTTTATTGGCTAAGCTGGCAAAATGACCATTCCTAAATACAACAATATATACATATATATATCTACATGCACATGTATTTATATGCATAAATATATAAACACATGCATATATCTTAATGCATGTGTACATATATGTGTATGAGCGTGTGTGTGTGTACAAGTGTGTGCATGCAGAGATGTCTTGTATTTGTGTTTGTCACATCACCATTTGTTCTGGGTTCAGTCCCACTGCGTGGCACTAGGGTAAGTCTCTTCTACTATAGACTCGGGCCAACCAAAGCCTCGTGAATGGATTTGGTAGATGGAAACTAAAAGAAGCCCATCATATATATGTATATATATATGTGTGTATGTGTATATGTTTGTGTGTCTGTGTTTGTCCCTTCGCCATCACTTGACAACTGACACTGGGGTGTTTAGGTCCCCGTCACTTAGCGGTTCGGCAAAAGAGATCGATAGAATAAGTACTAGGCTTACAAAGAATAAGTCCTGAGGTCCATTTGATTCAACTAAAGGCGGTGCTCCAGCATGGCCACAGTCAAATGACTGAAACAAGTAAAAGAATAAAAGAATAAAAGAATACATACACACACATGCATATATATATATATATATATATAAACACACACATATACATATATATATATATATATACATATATATACACAGATACACATGTATATATATAAACACATACATATGCATATTATATACATATGCATACAAAATCATATTAGGGTGTTTGGAAAGTAATTACATTTTTTCACCACTATGAAATATGAATCAACCAATCATATCAGAACCATGTTCGAATGGGTGTGAACTATCTAGAAATAGCATATCATCTCTTCTATCTGGCACAGTGCCACCCATAGTTATTTCATTAATTATCCCCATGGAGGATATGAAGCTTATGAAACAACATTTTCACCATAACTTACTGTATGAATTTCGAAAAAAAAGTTCCACTAACAGAAGCAATGAAAAACATTTGTGAAGTGTGTCCAGATGCAGTGAAAGTTCATGTTTTTCAGCTGTGGTTTAAGAGGTTTAAAGATGGTGACTGGGACATCCGGTAAGCCTCACTCTGGAAGATGACCCACTCTTAATGATGACCTTTTGAATGAATCTATTGTATTGGATCCACGTCAAAGCACCTGGGATTTGGTACAAAAATTTAATGTGTCATGTTTACCAATCCATGAACATCTCAAGAAATTGGAAAAACATACAAAGAGGGAATTTGGGTTCGACATGAGATCTTGCTTGAGAGCTGGACACAATGTTCCACCATCTGCAGCAGTCTCTCCTAACAAAGAATAACAACCTGTCATTTCTGAAGCACATTTTTACAGGTGAAGGAAAATGGGTCTTGCATCACAATATAAACGGTGCATCATGGTGCTGTTTTTCTCCCAGACAGTGCCCAACTGACCCTACTATACTGTGTAGTCGACAAAATGGAAAACAAACAATGTGCATGTGTGAAATTAAAAGTATAAAATGGTGACAATTTGGCCATCACACCCTGTATACATACATACATACATACATACATACATACATACATACATACATATATATATATGTATATGTATATGTATATATATATATATGTATATATATATATATATATATATATATATATATATACAAACACACATATACACACACTCACACACACCTATATATAAATAATAAAATATTTTAAAGGATTTATTTAGATAAATACCGTACATGTTTCTTTAATAGCTGTTTAAAAATTATTTTAAAAACATGAATATTGAAAGATATTGGTATAAGCTTAAAGAAATATAAGTACAAACTGAGAAAAACATCGACTGAAGCTGAAAGAAATATTGATACAAATTCAAAGAAATTTCAGAATACATTCAAAGAAATATCAGTACATGTTTAACATATTTAATCCCTCTGCTAAGCAATACATTTTAAAGAAATTAAAGATCATAAATAAAAAATAAACCAAAAAGTTTAAAGACATATTTTGTATGCTTCATCAGTTTCCAATACCAAATTACTTTAAACATCTCGTTTGTCTTTAATGGAATTTTGAAATATTTATATGTTACCTCTGGATCTCCTCATCATAGTATAAACAGATATTTGTTTCCTTTGCTACAGTCATCAATAACATAATAAATGTCTGTGATTTTTGAAGTGTAATGAAAGTTTGATTCCATTAGCTGAAACCTGTGATGATGTCAGGATTCCCCAGGAGAAATTTTGTAAGATTTGAAAATCAAGATGCGAAGTTCTATATGAGTATTCTCTTCATTGCTCAAGGCAAGATGACATGGTTAATATGAAGGTCTGTATGAAAGTTTATATGTGTGTGTGTGTTTGAGGTTTTGTGTGTTTGAGTTTGTATGTGTGAGCTTGTATGTGTATGTGCATGTGTGTGTGTGTGTGTGTGTGTGTGTTTGAACATATATGATTAAAAAAGAAATGTAGTAAAAGCTCAATCAGCTTTGTAAGAAGATTTCTAGTAATATGTTACATATCATTAAAGCATATACATATATACATACATTTATATACGTGTGGGTGTAAGTATGTTTTTATGTATATGTATATATATATATATATATATTTTTATGTATAAATACATGTATATATGATGAGATATATACATACATTGAGTTATACATACATACACACACATATATCTGTATATACTAATATATATATACACATGTAGTTACAGGCATAGCTGTGTAGTTAAAATGTTTGCTTTCAACCTATGTCATTTTGGGTTCAACCCCACTGTGTGGTATATTGTGTGAGTGCTTTCTACAAACCAACCAAAACTTCGTGAGTGGATGCTTTAAATGTGTGCATATATATGTATATATACATACATTATATATATAATGTAAGTATATATTATATATATAATTGAAATTTATAGAAAAACAAAAGGGTTATGCTTGTTGTTCATACACCTGTCTTAGTCTTTTGTGACAGGTGTATGAACAACAAGCAGGTGTATAAGTTTGACCCACGAGAAAATGAAAAAGTATTTTATGTTTTGAGCCTACGCTCTTCAACAGAAAGGAATAAGAGAAAATAAACACAGAGAGAATGAAAAAAGTTGTGGTCCAGTATGGTGAATATATATATATATCGGTATTATGTATATGTGTGTGTGTGTGTATATATATATATGTATATATATATGTATGTATAATTTAAAGGACTGACCACTAAAAGCGGATGGTCAATATGCTAGATATAGACGTCAAAATCGCTATTTTCCACGAAGAATGTGTCCTCAAGAGAAAACTCAGCACAAAACTGCGGGACTCCAGTCAAGCGTTTTTGTATCTAGTTCTGGAAATTATGTTTGTAAACGACAGACTATGCTGATGATCTTGCAGATTTTCGCGTATGCATATATGTGAATATTAACAAGTGTAACTGATCGGTACATAGGTAATCGTTTTTGATTTCGTATATTTTCATTTGTTTTGCTTATTTTTTACGCTTTGGTTTTGTGCTGAGTTTTCTCTTGAGGACACATTCTTCGTGGAAAATAGCGATTTTGACGTCTATATCTAGCATATTGACCGTCCACTTTTAGTGGTCAGTCCTTTAAATTTTGTATGTAAAAATTATTTTAATCTTCGGGTTTTTTTAATATGCTAGGCCACTGGTTTTAATTGATTAATATCAATTTCTACCCTGATTCAATTATATATATATACATATATATATATATATAAATAGGTATATGCATGTTTATGTATATACATGTATGTATATATATATATATATATATATATATTATGTGTGTATATATATAATTATATGTATATTTATATATATATATATATGTATATATAATAATAATAATAATAATAATAATAATAATAATAATAATAAAAACATAGTTTTGGTCTCTGAGGACAACCCCAACAAAATTAAATTTATGTCTAATAATTCTAAGATTAAGAATTCTATATACCAATGTAAAATTTCTTGCTACTTCTACACTGGCACACCCTCTTCCCAGTTATCTAAGAGAATTTCCAATCATTATTCTTCATTTAGGGATAGCAGTAAACGTTATAGCACAGGGTAAATTGGTTTGGTATCTTAAAGACAACAATAAGGATTTTAAGTTAGATTGGTTCATCCTGTCCATATCTTTCCCTATGATAAGGGAAAAGGATTCTGTAACATTTGCAATTCTAAACTCTTCCATATTCTCTTCTCTAAGAATCACCTTGTTAACACAATTATAGAACGATCTTACAAATGTAAGTACTGGCAGAAACATACCTTTAGCTCATATAAGTGATTTTTGCCAGTCTTTATAGTTTGAATATTTAGTTCAATTTGCACTTTACTTCAATAGAGGAATCTACTTCCAAGCCTTTGAACATTTTTTCAACCAATATATCCCTCTTTATTTGTTCTGTATTTATTATTTCTTTACCCCTTCTCTTTCTATGGTCTACTAACGGTTATTTTTAAAAATACTTAATAGCGTTCTTTTTATCATTTATGCAGTCATCAAAATTGTTATAAAGTCTTGCTGTTGAGATGGGTTCTCTTTCTTTCCTGATGAGAACCCATCATTAATTTATACATTAATTTATACATTAATTTAAACATTAATTTATACTGTTTATTCCTTTGGAATAAAACCAATGTTGTTTTCGAAACATATGTCGAAAGTAAAAGAATTTGAATAGCATCTGCGTTCAACTCCATTTATTTACTTATACTATACAAATTACTGCACATTAACCTGGAGTTTCTGCCTTTGAATAGGTTGCTATATCCTTGTTACTTGCATGAATTTTGCTACCCTGGTAATTATTTATTGACTTGTCCATGTTAACGGTAAACAAAGGATAATTCATTCATCCATTTATACATATATATATATATATTCACATGTATGTATACATATATTCAGCTGTTCCACGGGCAAAGCAGCTACCTAAGGTAGGAGTAATTATAGAAGTATCAAATTGTGGAAACATGAAAAATATGGAAACAAATACAGTCCAATGAATTAGGAACAGAATGAAACTAGATGAAATGCAGTTTAATTTTGTATCAAGTACTGCAGTTTTGTGCCAAGGAGAAGTACTTCCTAGTAAGACAACTACAGGAGAATCATCTGGCTAAAAGTAAGCCATTGGACATGTCATTCAGTACCTGAAAAAGTCTTTGAGAGAGTTTCTCACCCTATGATCTGGTGTTCTTTGAGGAAGCTAAGAGCAAATGAATGCTTTGTTAGAGGCTCACAATCCATGTACACATATTTTCAGTTGGGTGAGAATCCCCAAAATTTCGGGCCCTGTGCCTAAAGTAGAAAAGAATATTCCATGAGAACAGGTCCAGCTCTGAGGAAATATTAGCTTGCTTGAAAACAGGTGAATATTGGCAATAAACCTTGTTTGTTCCTTCTCAAGCCATGCCTGGCTCATAAGGGCCGGTTTCCCAGTTTCCTTGGTGTATAGGTTCCCCACCTGGACAGGTTGCCAGTCTATTGCAGGTGAGCTGCAAAATGCAGGGGGAAAGAGAGAGAGAAAGTTGTGGCGAAAGAGTCAGCAGAAGTTCGCCATTACCTTCTGCCAGAGCCGCGTGGAGCTTAGGTGTTTTGCTCATAAACACACACATCACCAGGTCTGAAATTCAAACTCACAATCCCTTGACCATGAGTTCGCTGCCCTAACCACTAGACTATGTGCCTCCACCTGAATATTGGCAATAGGAAGGGCATCTGATCTGGCTGTAGAAAACCTGCCTTTATAAACTCCATCCAACCCATGCAAGTATTGCAAAGCAGACATTAGAACGATGATGATGACTGATAATAAAGTAGGTTTTTGTAACAAAATGCTGTGTTTATCATACCATTGATGCGATCCTTTCAAAATGTATCTCCGTTGGAAACTGAAAATGATGAGCATGACTCATTGAAGACAATGTCAATAAACTTTGGCAAAATATTTTAAGATGAAATAAAGGAACGTAAAATAAAAAATTAACCAAGCAAACCATATGTCAACCAGGTTCTCTCTTTTGGATCCAACCTATTTCCATCACTCCTCAGTGCTGATACTCACACGTATACACATACACATACATAGATGCATATACATGCATGCATAAACATATGAATGTGTATGCGTATGCGGCTTTTTGAATCCACCCTGTCACACTCCGTGCTACCACTTTTGCATACACCATTGATGTTCTGTATGGGACTTGTTGATTCTGTTTGGCTTGGTTCCAAGGCAGGAACTAAAGTAAACTGTTAGTTATTTCTTTTTGTTATAAATACATATAGATACACACACACACATATACTTATATACAGCCATACATTCATACGTACATATAAATACATATGCATATATATACACATATACACATGTTTTATTTCAGAAATACATACATACATATATATATATATATATAATATATATATATATATATATATAATATATATATATATATATATATATATATATATATATATGCTAGCATGGAAAATGGACGTTAAACGATGATGATGATACATACATATATATATACATATACATATACATATACGTATATATATATATATGGATACATATATATATACATACATGCATACATACATATATATATATGTATGTATATATATATATATATATGTGTGTGTGTATGTGTGTGTGTATATCCATGCATGTATGTATGCACTTGTGTGCATACACACATTTATTCTGTACACACCTTTACACAAACTGAAATGTACATTGTGACAAAATTTCGTTTTCTGTTTGTACATTCATATGTACATACAGAATAAAGAAACACAGATATGCTAAAACACATTGCTACACATAGCCAGAGAGAAAGAGAGAGACAGACAGACAGACAGAAGGGGAGAGGGAGAAAAAGTGGAGGGAAAGAGGAAGAGAAAGAAAGAGAAAGAGAGATTTATGCAAACATAAAATTTTTTTTATAACTTCATTACAAGTTGAAAGTATGAATAAAATCACAAAAGACAAAAAAATAAATAAATAACAGCTGACAAATTGAACAAACAAACACAGTTGTTACATAACTCAGTTTAGCTTTTAATACCTTGTTTACAAAGTAAATAAATTAATAAAAGACGTGGAGTGATATTGGTAACAGGGGTTAACATGGGTATTCTCTTGCTTTGGCATGTAAAAGAAACAGAATTTAAACAATTTAATCTTGAGTTGGTTCAGTGCTTAATGCAGTATTAACACTCACCAAGCACTGATACATTGAGCTTTGACACAAAACATTCATTTATGTTATATTCTTCAAACAGCTCACTTCATGTTAACGTCTGCAAATCTCTTTTATCTGAAGCATAGTATGCTGTCTTTTATAAAAAGGAACACATTTGATAATACTGTGTAGCAAAAACGATTTTTTTGTCTTTGGTCTGTAAGTGTAATTCGGTTGTTCCAAAATCAATGGCCACTTTAAATGTTGTGTTTTGAAATGCAGTTTTATCATAGTATTTTAATTATATTTTAGGTGAAATTCAACATACTTAATGATTGATGTATGTTCTTCAATAATTTTCTACTTATTTCAGATAGAAAACATTTTTGAAGCATAGGCGCCCTTAATTATGAATGTGGCAAAAAAGGACCTTCGCTTACTTGCATGAGTTCAAGCTTGGGTATAATGCCTCCCAAACTGCTGTCAAAGAGGAGTTAATGAAGATATTTTGAAGATATTTTGCTAAATTCTTCATTATTTTCAAAATTAATTAAACAAAGGCAACAGAAATAAAGTGAGAAAAGGGATAAGTGTATCTTGCTACTATAGCTGCTGCTGTGCAGATATTGCTCTAATGGCTGGTATGTGGCAGCCAGGAAATTTGTGTTTTTGAATTGGGCATTAAAGATGCCACAACAATAACATAGCACCACCTCCACCACTACCAACACCACCACCGTTGCCCCCCTCCCAACAACAACAACAACAACAGTCAAGCAAGTAAAAGTAACATACAACAAACCAAACAAACAAACTGAAGAACAGAAGTTATTATTTGCAAATTTTAACTCGCATGAGATTCTTTAAAGAAAGGAACCTAGCATAAAATGATGGCAATAGCCAGGCATTGTAGATTTTTTCCAATTTTTGAAAATATTTAATCTGTTAATTTATTTTATATTTTTGTTATTTTTTCTGCAGACATTACATTTTTATATATTATATTACTTCATGTATATTTTTTTATATTTATTCTTACAGTTGTTGTTTCTATTGTGGTTATCATCATCATCATCATCATTCTTCTTCTTCTTCTTCTTCTTCTTCTTCTTATTATTATTATTATTATTATTATTATTATTATTATTATTATTATTATTATTATTATTATTATTATTATTATTCAGTGACCTTGCAGAATTTTGTCCATCTTTATGTTCGGAATTCAAATTCTGCTGGGGTTGACAGGGTCTTTTATTCTTTCAGAGTCAACAAAATAAATACAGGTCAAACATTAGAGTTGATGTAATAGACTTACCCCTTTCCTGAAATTTCAGCCTTGTGCCTATAGTAGAAAGGATTATTATTATAATAATTATTATTATTATTATTATTATTATTATTATATTATTGAGAACAGCACATACTATCAAAGTAACACTGGGGTACAAATAAACAAAGTGTAATATATCCATCATGAATACCTGTCTGATAAGGGTAAGCCAGGCACATCTATCACAACCATATGTGCATGGCATGGTAATATTGTATAAAGATAAGTAGCACATGATTTCGCATTTGGGGTCCAGTTAGAGTTTTATTCTGGTCGACTAGCCCACCTGCTCAAAAGGTCCCAGAATAGGATTTGTTTAAGGATGATGAACAAAACACCCAGGTTTTCAGTTTTCATAGGTGAATTATTCAAACCCCAAAGAATTGCTATGATGCTCCCCAACTACTTCTGCACATGATCAGAGATGCACATATCGTCAGCCACTAAGGGACATGCTCAACTGGTTAGGGTCAAACAACTGACAAGCAAATATGTGGTATTGAGCAGAATATTTACAGTAGCCCATCTTTTATACCAAGACAAAATATGTACATGATAACACTTCCAATCAGTTAAGATCAAAAGCCTTGAGAGTCTTTGCCTGGGACTGCTTCAAGGCATTTAATATTATTATTATTATTATTATTATTATTATTATTATTATTTTTTTTTTACTATTGCAGACACAACCATCATGTTTGTTTTTCCACTTCTGTTGTTATTAAGGGGCACAGCAACAGGTGAACAGTGTAAGTTGAATGAGGAAGTTGTTTGTTACTAAAACTAACAAATTCACCGGGAATCAACAGGAAAAAAAATGAATAACAGGAAAAATGTTTTATTTCAACTCTAAGCATTTGCGTGTGCTTGTATGTGCATGTATGTGTATGCATGTGTGTGCGTGCATGTATGTAGAAATGAATGAGAGTTTGTGTGTGTCTTGTGTATGCATGTGTATGTGTTGGTGCAAGGGTGTTTGTATGTGTGTGTGTGTGTGCTTGTATGCATGTGCATGCATGTCAGTGGGGTGGGATGAAGAGCAATGAGTGAGGGCAGTATCATTCATCAAGTACTAAAGAAATGTAAAAAAATATCAAAATGTAAAGATAATTATGATAATAATAATAATAGTAATGATAATAATAACAATTAATGATAATGATAATAATAATAATAATAATAATAATATAATAATAATAATAATAATGATAATAATGATAATATTAATAATAATAATAATGATAATAATAAGGAAAAATAGGAGATATAACATACACCCCGAATTGCAGATACACACACATGTGCACAAACACACACATGTACAGACAAACACACACAGACACATACACACACACACACACAAACAAACACACACACACACACATATACAAAAATGCAGCAATACCTATTAAACATGTTAACAAAGAAGAAAATGCAAAGGTTACTCTACTGGCAAAAACTAAGCCCACCCCACTGCCACCACCACCACCACCACTACCTCCACCACTACCATTACCAGCACTGCTGCTGCCACCAGCACCAGCAGTAGAAGCACTTCCACCACCACCACCACCACTGAGTCACTGCCACTCCAATGATGTTTGGAAAGTTTCCTCCTTTGCCAGGCATTGATGGAAATTCATTCAACTCTTGATGAAACGGTACCTAATGAATCACCTTTGCTCACCTACCTATCACCCTCTACAATCCTACATTACACAAATGTACAGGTACATGCACACATGTATGTGTAGATTTTTAAATATCATTATACATACATACATACACACACATACATATATACATATACATACATACATATATATAAATATATATATATATATATATATATATATATATATACATACATGCATATATATGTACCCTTCTGTGTGTTTGGTTTTTTGTTCACATCAATCACTGAATTAGTAGCGGATTTCCTGAAATAAACCGCAGGTCTTGTTTAGCCAAGGCT
>NC_043000.1:92439375-92441875 GCF_006345805.1 Octopus sinensis
CTCTCAAGATGTCAGGACAAGGAGTCACAAACACCCTCACACATTCATACACACTACATACACACATACATACATACATACTACATACAAACATACGCATATAATACATGCTGACGCAAACACGCTCGTACATGCATTCATAGATGTTAACATACAAACATACAAATTCAGTTTCCATCAACTGAATATACATTTTACAATGCTTGCATCGGCCCAGGGCTTTGGTAGAAAACATTTCTTGCTGAGGGTGCTTTGGAATGGGACGCAATCTGAAACTAGATAATTAGGAAGCAAAATTTTTAACCACACAACTATTCCTGCACCTGTATTTGTAAGAAATTCACTTGTTTTAATGTATGTTTGCTAAAGAATTTAGGCAGATGGTAATATCTTTATATAGTAAGATGGTGAACTGGCAGAAACGCTAGCATGCTGGGTGAAATGCTTAGTGGTATTTCCTGTCTAAGCTCAAATTCTGCCTAGATTGACTTTACCTTTCATCCTTCTGGGGTTGATAAATTAAATACCAGTAGTGTACTGGGGTCAATCTAATCTTTGTGCTTAAAGTAGAAAAGGTTATATTCATCACTGACATCATTATCATTATCATCACCAGCACCATCAATGCCGTCATCATCATCATTGTCATCATCATTTTCCATGTCAGCATGATTTCAGGACTGATGCCTAGAGTAGATCTTTATATAATTAAAGCTTCACTGAGCAATTTTCCTGTTACAAGCCTGGTTTGGACTAGCACACACTGAGTATCTGGTGCTGAGTATCAGTCTTTGAGAAAGAGGGAACAACCTCCTCGTTGAAAAAAACTCCAGAAGAAATCCAAAACTTTTGTATTGGGACTGTCAGACTCTAACGCAAATTGTTAGAAAGGATCACAAAAGTACAGCTCCCAAAATTACTGCAGAGCTTAATGACCACCTCGAGAACCTAGTTTCCACAAAAACTGTTCGCTGGGAGCTGCACAAAGCCAGATTTCATGGGAAAACTGCTATCAGAAAACCACTACCTTCAAAAACAAACATTGCAAAGTGTTTAGAGTGGAGTAAAAACCTACAGAATTGGTCCCTAGTGCAGTGAAGGAATGTTATTTTTTTTTAATGAGTCATCCTATACCCTATTTCTAACCACCAGCCAAGTAGACATGTGGAGAAAGCCAAAAGAGGCATTTGACCCAAACCCTTCTTCCAACTGTTAAATATGGATGAGGATCTGTGATGATCAGTGGGGGGGGGGTCTATATCTTGGAAATCCGCCGGCCTAGTGGTTTCCCTTCATGGCAGAATTAATAGTCAAGAATATTTAAGCATTTTATCTGATCAAATTCATTGTATGGTTGTGGAACTGTTTCCAGAGGGAAATGCAATCTTTCAAGATTATAATGCACCAATTCATATAGCTAAACTTGTTACTGAATGGCACGAGGAACTTCCTAGTAAAGTTGAACAACTTATCTGGCCACCACAGTCCCCAGATCTCAATATTATTGAACATTTGTGGTGCATTTTAGAAAAACAAGTAAGGAGTCGATATCCTCCACCATCATCACTACAAGAACTGGAGACTGTTTTAGCTGAAGAATGGACAAAAATCCCTTTGGAAACAATTCAAACATTGTACAAATCCATACCTCATAGAATTCAAGCTGTAATTACTGCCTAAGTTGGTCCTAGCCCATATTAAAATAAATTGGTTTGAAATTTTAAGGTGCTTCCATTGTTTTATCCAACCCCTGTATATGTATATATATATATTTATTTTTATTATTTTATTTATTTAGTTTCAGCTCACAAGCTGTGGCCATGCTGGGGCACCGCCATTTGTTGTTGCTACATGATTTTACTTCACGAATGCTTTTTAGCAATTGCCATCTGATGCATGAGAGGGTTCGATGCAGCTGCCCTCATCTGCACCTCCTGCCGTGAAGTTGGTTCATCTGGGACACCTGACAAGAAGAGATCCAGTTTCATTTTAAGGACATCTGCATCCACCCCATGCAGGTCTCTTAGGTTCTTCGGGAGGATATTGAAAAGATGTGGGCCTCGGAAGCCCAGGCTATCACAGTATCTTGTCCTACATCTTGATGGCAAATTTGGAGTCCTTGGCACTATATATATATATATATATATATATATATGAGTGCGTGTTAGCAGTTGGCTCACGCATGTTTATTATATCCTATATTTAAATACATGATTTTATTGAGATGTATATGCATATTTTTATGTGTACATCAGTCTATGTGACTGAATATATATATATATATATATATATATATAAAGATTTCGTAATGCATGTGCATACAAACAGGCAAACATATATATTCATGACTAAAAGTAAATCATAGTTGCTCAAATTCATATGCATATGTGTGTCTGTATTTCTATATACATCTTTAAAAATATGCATGCTTCTGTATGTACATATATATATATAGGCGCAGGAGTGACTGTGTGGTAAGTAGCTTGTTTACTAATCACAT
>NC_043000.1:92451875-92454375 GCF_006345805.1 Octopus sinensis
AAATAGTAAAAGGTAGAAAACGTTTAATAGCCTTTCTATATTTCAAGTAGAAAGGTCCATATAGATAGATATGTAGATAGAGATTCATTTCTGTGAGGGCGGTGTGTGTGTGTGTGTTTGTGTGTATTTGCATGTGTGTGTGTGTGTGCATGTATGAAAGTTAGTATCTGCATAAGCTTATACCATTTAAAGTCAGTGATGTTTTTGGTATACCTGTATTCAGCATTTCCATAAATACATATTGATAAAAATAAATATGTACAAAAGAAAAAATAATCACTATGGTCGATATGCTTGAATAAAACCTTAGAGGTGGTGCCTCAGGATGACTACCATCCAATAACCAGTAAAGTAAAGTGAATGAAAGAATATATGTACCATAGTGAATTTTGAATAATTATTTATCGGTGTTATGAATTATAAAAATAATATAAAAGTTGTATCTCAAATACTTTATGTCCTCATAGCTTGGAGCATGACACAAAAAGAAATATATATATAGGCATAGGAGTGGCTGTGTGGTAAGTAGCTTGCTTACCAACCACATGGTTCTGGGTTCACTCTCACTGCATGCAACCTTCGGTGAGTGTCTTCTACAATAGCCTTGTGAGTGGATTTGGTAGATGGAAACTGAAAGAAGCCCATTGTATATATATGTACATATATATGTATGTGTATGCATATGCTTGTGTGTCTGTGTTTGTCCACCCAACATCGCTTGACAACGGATGCTGGTGTGTTTACATCCCTGTAACTTAGCGGTTGGGCAAAAGGATCCAATAGAATGAGTACTAGGCTTACAAAGAATAAGTCTGGGGGTGGATTAGCTCGACTAAGGGCAGTGCTCCAGTATGACTACAGTCAAGCAAGTAAAAGAGTAAAAGAATAAGGAATATATATATATATATATCTTTATAAATATGTGTAGGTGTGTATGAATTATATAGACACGTATATGTGTGTGTATATACAGGGTGGGGAAGCAAAATTTACAATATTTTAAGGCAGGGATTAAAAGACAGTATATGACCAATTAGTTTATTGAAAGTCATGAGAGTTTATTTGCCACAAGACAATTTACATAATAGAAAATATTCTTATTCTATGTGTTCTCCTTCTTTCTCAATAACTGCCTTCACACGCTTCCTGAAACTTGCACAGGTGTTCCTCAAATATTCGGGAGAAAACTTCTCCCATTCTTCTTTAATATTACCTTTAAGAGAGTCGACATTGCTGTGTGATGTTCTATTGGTAGCATGTTCTAAAGTGCCCCAAATAGCATAATCCAGAGAGTTTAGATTTGGGCTAAAAGGCGGCCATAATCATGATTACAAAAAATTCCTAAAGTTGGATTTGCAGAAATCTTGTATTTTTCTAGCTGTGTGGGCTGGAGCACCATCCTGTGTCCATATATAATTACCATCTGGGTAGTTTGCTTTAAGCCATGGCAATATCTAGTATCTCAGAGTCTTGTAGTAAGTATTAACATTGATCTTTTCATCAGCTTTGTAGAATTTTATAGGCATTTACTTTCCATCGGAAGCCATAACACCAAAAGCCATAACTTGAGCAGAATGTTTTGTTTTGAATGTTTCCTCAACCTCAGCTGTTGATTTTGCAATAAATCTGTCATATCTGCTGTTCAGAACAGCATTGACAGTGAAGATCTTTTCATCTGAAAAGATCGTTACAATGGAGGACTTTTCTTGAACCATGTAATAATTTTCTTGCACCTCTCCAATCTCTTTTCCTTCATAGCTGTTGTCAATAAGTGTTTTGGTGTTCTCGTGTAAGATTTTAACCTCAAATCATATTTTATAGCATTTCTAATGGTCTTGTTGTCTACCCTCAAAGTTCAATTTCCTTTTTCTCATGGATTTGGTTGGATCCTTTAGATTTTGATTGAGAGCTTTAATAAAAGCTTTGGTACGTTTTTTGTTGATTCCTCAACTTCCAGACTTCCTCGTATAGTTTTTTACTCATAGTCATTCTATTTTTTTACATTATAAACAGTCTTTATGGACACTCCAACTATTTTTGAAATCTCCTTTGGTGTGATGAGTGCATTCAGAAAATCACACACTCTTTGACTTTTGCATTCCTGATTACTTATATGGGCAAAAGTTTCTGAAAAGGTAAGGATAATAGTGTTAGGTATGAGTATGACATCAATATATGCTGGGTTTCAAAACAATTGACTAAGTGCCTCCTGAGAAAAAACAACTTAACGTTCATTGTAAATTTTGCTTCCCCACCCTGTATATATATGTGTGTGTATATATATGTATATATATATATATATATATATGTAATATATATATATATGTATATATATATATGTGTATATGTATATATATATATATATATATATATATCAACAATCAAGGAACGCTGGTGGCAAAAAGAATTCTACTTTTTTTTGCCACCCTATATTGATTATATATATATATATATATATATATATATAGTCTGGATAGAATTCACATATCGGTTCCATTCT
>NC_043000.1:92459375-92461875 GCF_006345805.1 Octopus sinensis
TGAATAACTATAAACCTACTTTTGGGCCACCCTGTTATACAACAGTTTCCATCTATCAAATCTACTCACAAGGCTTTGGTCAGCCTGAGGCTATAGTAGTTGGCACTTGCCCAAAGTGCTACACAGTAGGACTGAACCCGGAACCATGTGGCTGGGAAGCATGTTTCTTACCACACAGCCACGCCTGCATTGATGCTTTTCTATAGTAATGCTGATGCTGATTAATACACCAAGCATCAAAGGCGTTTCACCCATGATCAGTCCATTTTATACATCCAGGCCTCTATTCTTCTATGTGAACTTCTGTTTTTTTTTTTATTTTTGACATTGCAGGATAATTGTAAATGAGTGTCCCTGTAATATAAGTGGTGTCATTTACTTTAAGGCTTCCATTGAAAGAAGTGCTGTCATAGAGGTACATTACCTTGCTTCAAAGCAAGGGAAGTTTGGTGACAGGAAAGGTATCTGTCTGTAGGAAATTTGCCTCAATAAATTCCATCCAGCCCATGCAAGCCTGGAAAAGAGGGCATTGAAACAATAATGAAATGATGATGAAGAATGAAGGTGCGATCTGAGGGAGATTTAATTGCCATTTCTTGTCAATGATCACATGGAGGTAACCACATGGAAGCTTCTTGCTTGCTGTTTAATTTTGTCGTAAATTCATTGACATGGCCTGAAGCACTTGTGAAGGGAGTTACAGAGGCTGGGGTAGGTGTTCATCTGTCAATGTTGCAGAAAGAAATGCCATAGAAAGAAGAGCAATATGAATTATATTTTTGTAAGGCCTTCAAGGAATGGGAAAAAGAATCCTTGACATGATGTTGCTGCAGTAGGAATCAGAGTACCAATAAGTTGAAATATCCTCTAAGTGGAGGTCTGGTCTGAATGCCTGAAACAGAATGGTTTCTGTTAACAACCCACAAGGGCCAAGTGGTATATTTAGCCCTTTCATTTTATCATATTTTTATTGAAACACGCTGCATTGCTTCTGTTAATTTGAAGAATAATGAAGAATTTAGTATAACAACTTTGACCTTATCAAACTGATATTTAAGGTTGCGAACTGGCAGGATCATTCACATGCCAAGCAAAATGCTTAGCACCATATCACCTGTCTTCATATTCTGATTTAAAATTCCAACAAGGTTTAACGTAATTTTTACCACTGAAATTGCAGACTCTGTGCCAAGATTTAAAATCATTATTAAACTGATAGTTGGAACATAAATAAACGTAAATTTTGATCAACAAAAATATTGTAACAAATTGTTACACACCGTTTCTGTTTCAAATATTTTTGAACATTATCAAGAATTTAATAAAATAATTGTCATTATTGAGCTAAAAAATTTTGATTGCTTTTATTTAGATGATTTTGAAACAGGAAGTTTGTATTATTATAGAGACTTGGCCCATCTCACTTCAGATAACAGGTGGAAGGGTTTAACCACTCACTAGTAAGTAGATAGATTGTATTTAACCAATTAGCACTTTATTATGATTAATATTATTAATTAGTACTACAAACATAACGATTATAAATTATTACCATTGATATAAAACTTTACTGTATTTACGCCGCTTCTTAAACTAAAACCTATTGTTGCATCCCACTATTTATCCATCCTATCCACCCCACTGCACAAAGGATTAATCCATCAATTGCTATTTTGCTTTAGTCTTTTACTTAATGGTTCAAAGAGACACACAAGCAAAATGGTATGATTATAACCATATTCTTCTTTTCCCTTTTTCTTCTCTATGCCCTTCTTCTTTATTTATTCTTCACTCTGAGGAAGCTCCTCATTTCTGATCGGTTTTATTACCAAATATAATTAATATTTTTTCATATTTTTGCATATCAATGGTAATACCATGCAACATTTGAAGCAGAAACAGCCATTAGATGGGATGCAGCCTATTTGCATTGAATTAATAAATAATAATTGATGTAAGTCAATTGTTGTTCATTAGTACTTCTCAATTTTCTGCTTTCTTTATATTGCAGATATTATAAAATATTTGTTGCATAATCTCAAGAATGCTGATTTTAAAAGGGTTAAGTGGGTCACATGTTAAGTCTACCCATCAAGAAGAGGTACAACATCTGAAGACCTGCCACAATTTCACTTACAAACTTTGGACAGATCTGAGGTTATGGCAAAGTCTATCGAGGTACAGTAGAATAAAAGACATTGGTAGTGATATTTTTAAGGGATAGGTAAGAAGAAGGGGATGGATTTGGGTGAAGAAATGAAGTGTAAATGCATGTGAGTATGGGTTGTGTGTGTGTGTGTGTGTGTGTGTGTGTTTTATAGTGCAAGCAAGTGGTCAGCTGTAGAGGACAGAAGGAATAAGGCAAAGAAAATACTATCAAAGAAGAACCCTGTATGTGTGTATGTGTGTGCGTGTGTGTGTATGTGTGTGTGCGTGTGTATGTGTGTGTGCGTGCGCATGTGTGTATGTGTATCAGCGGATCAGAACTGGCTTGAGGATG
>NC_043000.1:92466875-92484375 GCF_006345805.1 Octopus sinensis
CAAAAATTCATTCATTCTCGTATTAACAAAATATTTATATTTGCTTGTTGTTCCTAACTACTTTTCTACTTTTGAATTTAATGTTGAATCTCTGGATCACTTTCCTCTATATTTTGATCCACTAAAAGCCTTTTTTATTTGCATTTAGTTGATGCCATTTTCACTTATTAACACCATTTTATACTATGCTTTTAGTTTTTGTCAAAGAATAAATTTCATGATCGATGCCTGATAAGCAGAAATTTCATGGTCTATGGCTTGATATTTAAGTCTTGCATTACCATATTTCTCATAGTTTTGATGAAACACACATTTGCTTTTAATTAGTTTTGTAAATATTTAAGAATTAACTCTGTTGTTGTTAAGGTGGTGTTATGGAGTATAAATTGGAATGAAATTTTGATGGATGATTTTAATTAAGATCTCTGTAGCTCTTTTTTTACCATTATATCCACTGGAAAATACTGCCTTTATTTCAATTAATTTTGAAAATAATGAAGAACTTCTACATCTGCAAATTCCATAGAACTTAGTAAAATAATGTTGTTATTATGAAGTTATGTGTGTGGAATATAAATTAATATGAAATTTTAAAGAAATGCTTACTTTAGATTACTTTAGAGAAAGAAGTTTATATTGTGGAATCTGGGATGGTTTTGAGCAGACTGGTATCAAAAGGGTTAAAATGGCACACAAGATCTCTCATTATTCCAACTGGTGAACTGTCATCTTGGTAAGAGAGAACTTTATGCTTCAGCAAAATCATATATGATCTATATGTGTGTGTGTGTTTGATCACAAGATTGTGGTTTCAGTTCCTAGACTGGGTGGTGCATTGTGTTCTTAAGCAAAATACTTCCTTTCACATTGCTCTGTAATCATTTTGACACCTGATGTGTGGCACACTGTGCACCTGCTTGGGCAATGTTGTTTTGATAAAGTGGGTGAGCTAATGTACAGAACATACTTTTGACCACTTTAAACAAATCATTTGCACAGGTTGTTCAGCAAAAACTGAACACTTATGTGTTGTCTTTAATGGGTGAGTCCATCATATATATGCAAATATATATACGTTAGCATATATAAATATATGTATGTATGTATGTATGTATGTATGTATGTATGTATGCATGTATGCATGTATGTATGTATGTATGTATGTATGTATGTATGTATGTATGTATGTATGTATGTATGTATGTATGTATGTATGTATGTATGTATGTATGTATGTATGTATGTATGTATAACACACACAGAAACCCACATACACATTTATAATTAGATAAAGATAGTTATGTCCAGTTTATGGGGTAACCTTGGGTTTCATGTCCATAAAGCACTTAGTTTTATGAAATTTCTCCCTAATGGCTAGTGGCCTAAAACCTCATATATATATATATATATACATATCTGGCACTCTGTTGGTTATGACGACGAGTGTTCCAGTTGATCTGACCAACGGAACAGCCTGCTCGTGAAATTAATGTGCAAGTGGCTGAGCACTCTACAGACAGATGTATCCTTAATGTAGTTCTCAGGGAGATTCAGCTTGACACATAGTGTGACAAGGATGGCCCTTTGAAGTACAGGTACAACAGAAGCAGGAAGAAAGAGTGAGAGAAAGTTGTGGTGAAAGAGTACAGCACCCCTGCCAGAACCTCGTGGAGCTTTAGGTGTTTTCGCTTAATAAACACTCACAACGTCCGGTCTGGGATTTGAAACTGTAATCCTAAGACTGCGAGTCTTGCTGCCCTAACCACTGGGCCATTGCACCTCCATATATATATATATCTATATATATATATATATATATATATATATATATATATATATATATATATATCTTATATATATATATATATATATACATACATGTCCAACCCATGCTAGCATGGAAAACAGATGCTAAATGACGACGATGATGATGATGATGATGATGACACACACTCTCACACAAATATATAATTATATGTGAATGCATTTATACATACTATATATATATGGGTACCCAAAAGAAACCAGAATTTTGAAATGTTATTTTAATCATGATTATACATGTATCACCTTCAAAGTATTCTTTTAACCATTTAAAGCTGTGCTGGAACTCTTGCAAAGTGATGCCTTTTAACACCTCCATCATTTTTTTCTTGACCTCTTCCACATCAGCAAATTCCATAGCACTATATCATTTACATTATTTACATTATTTACATTTGACTGCTATTCGTCCTCATCTTGTTTGTTGTTAACACCTTCATCAGGTGTCTTGGGGAAATGTGTTAACAACAAACAAGATGAGGACAAATATCAGTCAAAAGTAAATAATGTAAATAATATAAATAATGTACATAATTCCTCATCTCTTAAATATAGAACTGTATTCAATAATATTAGTTTCCATTTCCATTGATGACCTTCAAGAAAAAGGTCCAGATCAACTTCTAGCTGTTCTTTCAGTTCATGACATGTATTCAGTCACGACTGCTTTTGATCTTCTGTGAGCAAGTGAGGCACAAGTTTTACTGCAACTCTTTTCATTCACAATTCCTCCCTCAATATTCGTTGACAGGATCTCCAGGACATACCTGTTATATGAACAAGTTTGACAATTGTTCAGTGACAGTTCTCTAAGATCAGTTCACGAATTTGCATGATGATTTCATCTGTTCGGCAGGTCAACCTTCACCCTGAACAAGGTTGGTCTTCAAGTGATGAGTGGACATTCCTAAAGTATGGAAACCATTTGTAAACTTGTGCTTTGCACATGGTAGCATGCTTGTAGGCTATTTGAAGCATGACAACTGTTTTGGCCACCGTTTACCCCTGCAGAAAACAGAATTTCACGGAAGCAATCTGTTCCTTCATTTCAGCCATTGTGAAAAATCAATGTACGGGGGAGAAGCACTATAAAACAAAGATGCCCTACATAGCAGTATGACCTCAACCAATGACACCGATTGGCTAACTGATGCCTGAGGGTTGCATAAAGTGGCTTCTAGTGGCAGAAGCCTGAACTACATCCCACAGAGAACACTTCCAGTTACTTTTGGGTACCCACCTCATTCATATATATATATATATGTATGTATGTTGCATATATGTATATATATATATATGTATATATGCATATATGTATATATATATATAATATATATATATATTGTATATATATATATATATATATATATATATATATATATATATATATATATATATATATATTATATATATATCTATTAATATGTGACAATTAGTTAGTTGTCATAATAAAACTCAGAGTTTCGGATGTCGGGGCTGAAGTCTGCTCTGGCATCCGAAACTCTGAGTTTTATTATGACATCCATGTCACATAAGGAGGGAGAGAGGAGATAGATGTTGATGATGATGATGATACAACGATGATGATAGTGGTGGTGGTGGTGGTGGTGGTGGTGGAGGTGAGGGTGGTGGTGATGATGATGATGATGATTATGATGATGATGATGATGATATTATTGCAAGCCATACAGTAAAGGCATTAAAGATCTATATGTGATCGGAGGGCAGCAGACTGCCCATGCCCTTTACAAATGTTGTGTTTTGTGCCATAATTAAACACAACATAATTTTTAAAAAATAAAAATAAAAACAGAACTTGAACAGTCAAAAAGAAAGAATCTAGCTTCAAGATAGATGTATCTGTAGTGAAATCAAAAACAAAAACAGGAAAAAAAAATTTTTTTAAGTCAACTTACAAGATAGGTGTATCTGTAGTGCAATCACAAAGAAAATATCACGCTCTAAGATAGATACATCTGTAGTGTAATGTTGATTTCATTTGAAGTAATTTCATTTCTCTTACATTTGAGAATGTCATGTGAACCACAACCAAAACTATCATTATGAGATGATATTCTTAATCAAAAGACATCATTAATATTCTACCATGAACTATTGGCACCTGAAAAGGAGATATTTAGACATTTGTTAAAGCTCTGTAACTAAATGGTGAAAGAAATATTGTTGATTCATCGGCAATAATAGAGTTGAATTAATGCCAAAATGGATCCAATATGAAAACCCATGTTACTTTGTTTCCATTTTTCTCTGTGACTGTTTCACTGTCAGACACTTTTGATTGTCTACATCACTTCCATTCTTAGTTCCGTCTCCCAATTTTGATTTCAACCTCAGCCATAGAAAATTCCAGCCCTGACCACATCATATGCTTCCTTCTGCTAGAGAACACAAACAAAATGCTGAGAAAGAGAGAGAGAGAGAGACTGAGACAGACGGACTGACAGAGACAGAGAGAGGGAGAGCAGAACAACAAACGCTGGCAAGTTATTCTGTTCTCTCCACTTTTATGGTACTACTACCATTTCACCATCACCACTACCACTGCTACTACTGCTGCTGCTGCCACTACCGCTACCACCGTCATTATCACCACCACCACCAACAACAACAACAACATCACCATCACCACTACCACCACTGTTACTACTGCTTCTTCTACTACTACTACTACTGCTACTACTACTACTACTACTGCAGCTGCTGCTGTTACTTACATCAGCAACATTCCCATCCGCCATTTCATCACAACCACCACCACCACCATCATCATGGTCATCATCATC
Source organism: Octopus sinensis (assembly GCF_006345805.1). Classification (NCBI taxonomy): domain Eukaryota; kingdom Metazoa; phylum Mollusca; class Cephalopoda; order Octopoda; family Octopodidae; genus Octopus; species Octopus sinensis. Next base: position 92,471,504 of record NC_043000.1, read on the forward strand.
ATCATCATCATCATCAATACCATCGTCATCATAATTGTCATCACCATCGTCATCATCAGCAGCAGCAGTAGCAGCAACAACAACAATAATCCCTGTCATCTCCACTCACTCCATCACTACCATCACCAATACTATGACCTCAGCCATTATGGCAAACATCGCTACCACTGTCAACAACACTACCACATAGCCAGTATCATTAAACTATGACCGGTATTTAACTCTACCAAATCATGACAGCTGTCAGTGCCTTTATACTATTCACACCCTAACTTCCTCTATTGCAAACACTGCTGAAACTTCAGCCTATACTTTCATTAACACCAATAACACAGCTATAATCACCACTTATATACAAGTACATAAACTATGACAGCATCTACTAAAACTACAACTATTTCTTACTTCATCAAGCAGACCCAATATGTTTTATATATATCATAAATACATATATTATGGTGGCACATAAAAAGCACTATCTGAACATGATTAATGCCAGGGCCATCTGACTGGCTCCTGTGCCGGTGACATGTAAAAAGCACCATCTGAATGCTGCCAATGCCAGTGCCCCCTGATTGGCTCACGCACTGGTAGCATGTAAAAAGCACTATCCGAATGTGATCATTGCTAGGCCTTCCTGACTGGCTCCTGTGCCAGTGGCATGTAAAAGGCACCCCCTACACTCTCGGAGTGGTTGGTGATAGGAAAGGCAGCCAGCTGTAGAAACATTGCCAGATCAGATTGGAGCCTGGTGCAGCTGTTGGCTTTCCAGACCTCAGTCAAACCAGCCAACCCATGCCAGCATGGAAAACAAATGTTAAATGATGATGACGATGATGATGATATATATCTATATATATATACAAGTGTGTAAGAAACACACATACACACACACACACACGGGCGCACACATGCGCACACATATATATATATATACATGTTTATGTGTCAGGCACAGGTGTGATTGTGTGGTAAAAAGCTCACTTCCCAACCTCATGGTTCTGGGTTCAGTCCCACTGCATGGTACCTTGGGCAAGTGTCTTCTACTATAGCCTCAGGTCGACCAAAGCCTTGTGAGAGGATTTGATAGACAGAAACTAAGAGAAGCCCATAATATATATGTATATATATGTGTGTGTGCATGTGTGTGAGTGTGTGTGTGTGTGTGTTTGTCCCTTATCCGCACATGACATCTGGTGTTGGTGTGTTTATTGCACTATAACTTTGCAGTTCAACAAAAGAGACTGAATAAATAAGTACCAGACTTAACAAAAACTAAAAATAAGTATAAATAAGAACTAGGATCAATTCATTCAGCTATAAAAAAAAAATTGTTAAAGGCAGTGCCCCAGCATGGCCACAATCTAATGATTGAAACAAGTAAAAGATGAAATATATATATATATATGTGCGTGTTTGTGTGTGTGTGAGCGTGTAAGAAACAGGAAGAGACAGGGATAGAGAGAAAGAGAAAGAGATGACAAGAGAGAGAGAGAGAGAGAGAGAGAGAGAGAGAGTGCAAAACGTAGGAGAATGTGTTTAAGTATAAGGCTTTCATTGAGGGTTATTGCTTCAAACCCCTTACTGTGGGATTGGCTTGATGCCTGGTTATTTCTCGCAGCTGGATAGATTAAGTCCTTCCATTCTTCACACCCTGCATCATATATTGATCTCTGATGACAACGAAGAATTGTACAACAGCAGCTGATATGAAATAACTGACCGTTTTGTATAGTGCCAACTTTTCTTCCTTGACTAAAATCTATAGAACAATGTTCTGTTGTCTTCTTTTTTTTTTCCTTTCTTTTCAATTTTGTAAAAGAAACTTAAGAGTTGAAAGAGCTGGACAATTGTAAAAGTATTTGGGTTAAATGGTTCAAAAGTACCACGAGGTCAGATACCCTCCTTCAACAAACACTGCATCTGTAAATGGCACCAAAATCGAAAATGTTGCTCTGCTTGTTATTGTTGTAAATTAATGCCAGTGAAAGCTAATTTGACCCGATTGTTTCCCATTAGCGACAAATGGGTTTGAAACAATAGCTCAGTGTGATATATTGATCTGAGCAAAGTCTGGCTAGACACGACAAGAAAGTCTCTACCTTGTTGATTGAACTCTCTGAAACAGTAGCCAAATCTTTCTCAAACCACACCTCACCTTCTTAAAACTAGAATGTAGTTGATAATGAAGTCCAAGATACGTTATGTCAGAAGCAGTATGAAACACTATGATCATATTCTGAACGTATTTGATTCTAGGTTGGCTCAGTCAGAGTTAACTTGGATCAATAACAGCAACAATAGCAACAGCAACAACAACAACAGTAATAACAATACTACTGGTATATCTGATACAAATTCATATTCTAAAAGTGTAATTGTTCTGTATTGCAAAAGACAAAAGATTTATCTGATCAAGAATGAGGGGAAACCACAATAGTTGTTGGTTTGTAATGGGCTTTATGTATCATTAAGCAAATATACTAAACTTCACTCAGACTTCGCTGACTGTAAACTGCGGTCCTTGCAATATCTTCATGCTGTGTTGTATTTATCATTTCTCATTCTACTTCAGTGCTCCTCAGAGCTTTTTACAAAGTGTGCCACCATAGCCTTTACTTCTTCCATCACTTTTTCAGTGTTTCATTCTTTTCTCCAGTGGATAATGTGATTAAATATATATGTACATATATATCTATGTATATGTGTGTGTATATGTATATATATATATATATATATATATATATATATAAATATATATATATATATATATATATAAATATATCTATCTATATATATAAGAATTTTTTGCATAATAAGATAAAAAAAATCAAGGCTGTATAGATATTAGAGCACTTATAGATAGATGGTCTTACAGCTGTTTCTAGGATATTAATTAATAATATCCCTTCATCGGAGATGGTGTGAGAGGAAGTTAAGTCATAGTTAGTTTAGATGTGATACAAAATAGAGTGAGGTGGAGGAAAGAAAATGCAAGATATGTATACCCATACATATCTTGCATCTATATATAAGATATGTATACCCGTAAATATCTATATATAAGATAACCCATACATATTTTGCATCTATTTTCTTTTTTCCACCTCACTCTCTATATTGTATCCCATCTAAACTAGCTATGACTTAACTTTCTTCTCACACCATCTCCAATGAAGGGATATAATTAATAAATATCTTAGAAACAGCTGTAAGACCTTCTATCTATAAGTGCTCTAATATCTCTATACATCTTTGGTTTTTTATCTTATTACGCAAAAAACTCTTATATACACACGCTGATATAGAACCAATGTCGAACCCTTTATTCGCAATATTTCCGCATCTGGAACTTAGCTATGGTCTGTCTTGTCTATAGCACTTATTCAGCATTACCTGACACCTTTGAGTCTCAATGACACCATTATCTCTTATATTTATATATATTTATATATATCTGAGTATATATGTATATATGACTGTATATATATATATATATATATATTTATATAATAAATATTAGGGAATAAATCCAAATTTACAGGGAAAAAATCAGATTTAGGATTAAATCCAATTTTATAGTAAAATATTATATAATATTAATTAGAGACAAAACCACTATTTTGCAAAACAAACAAGGAAAGACTTAATCAATACATAAAATTTTAATAAAAAGTAAAAAAAACCGCCACTACAATTGTTTCATGTCTTGAATATCAATATTTTAAAATATAAGTATAAAAAACAATTTTAAAATAATTAAAGTATCAATGAAAAAATATAAATATATAATCTATATATAACCTATATATAATCCATATATAATCAATATATAAACTAAAATAAACCTATCAACAATTAAATATAAAACAAAATAAAAATAAACTATATATACACCCATACACATATAACTAAGTATATATAACCATATCTAAATACATACACTAACTCACACACCTATATATATATCCCTATACATACACATAAAAACGTCTAGACAACGATAAATAAATAAAATAGCCAAATACTTCAACACAATACTTATTCATACACCCTCACACACACATACAACCCACATTCATAAACAATATACGTATACCCGCTCACACATACATATACAAACATACAGAACTCGATATATACACCAATATATTCACACCCACATCTATACAGATAAATAAATTACACAAACAATCATACACACACACACACACATTCACACATACATAAACACTCAAAAGAAAAATAAACAATTCTTTGCACGTGGTGATCGAACGTTTTTTTTTTTAAATTATGAATGGAATAATATATAATCAACTTAAATATACAGAATTTACTACGATTCATTAATAAACCATCATGATAAATGAAACCCATATACATATAATGATAAAACTCCCTTTACCATACACAATTATACCTATATAGCAATCTCCATATATACATTCACACACAAATATACATACGTAAAACACACACACACAACATATACGTATACCCCCTCACATATACATATACATACTTACTAAACTCGATATATACAACAATATGTTCACACCCACACTCATACAGATAAATAAATTACACAACTAAAATACGCACACACACACACATTCACACATACATAAACACTCAAAAGAAAAACAACATTACTACACATAATACGATATATAAAATACTTCATAAGTAACCAGAATATCATAAGTAACAAGATTAACATAAGGAGAAAAAAATATACATACTTTCAAATCAGTTTCAATTTATGAAGTGAAATTAAACTCTAGCCGTTAAAAACGTCAAACAAAATTACGTTACCATAGGAACCTAACATATGTATAAAAAGTATTCGCGCTCTGGAAACGAACGTCATTTAAAATTATGAATGGAATAAATGGAATTAAAAATTATATTCACGTGGTAAACGAACATTACTTAAAAATTATGAATGGAATAATGTAATAAAATAACAAACATCATAAATAGACATAAATTACTACAAATTCTTTAATAAAACTACCATGATAAACTAAAACTCATAAATACATATAATGATAAAACCTCCCTTTACTAAACACTATAACATACCTATATAGCAATCCCCCTAACCTATACATTCACACACAAATACACACACGTAAACCACACACCCACGACATATACAAATACCCACCTCACTCACACATACCTATACATACGTATAAACCTCGATATATACACCAAAAATTCACTCCCACACCCATACAGATAAAAAAACATATACATCCTTAAAAATGGGTGCAATCTCACGCACATCAATCATGCATGTATACAAGTGCATACACAAGCACACACTTTTATATAGCACCATGCACTCCCACATCTACACATGCACTTATACACACGCACACATACACACACACACCCATGCAACATACATATTCACGGACACTCTCCTAGACATCCAAATATACGTATAAATGGCTACAAGACAATACCCAATAAAAAAATTACCATGAGCAACAAACCAAGCCATAATGCATGGGGACTAAAATACTAAAAAATTCTAAATAAAATAATCATGATAAATGAAATCCATACATACAAATAAAACCCCTTACCAAAAAACAATACACACACATATATACACACACCCACAAACATAACCATATACACACTCTCACAAACATATACATACGTACAAACCTCGATATATACACCAATATATTCATTCCCACACTCAATAAATTATTAAACAAATACATATACAAACATAAACATATATATATATAAAAAATATATATATATATATATACATTCACACATAACATCACATACACATTTTGCAAAATAGTGGTTTTGTCTCTAATTAATATTATATATATATTTATATATTATATATATAATATATATATATATATATATATATATATATAATATATATATCTATATATATATATATATATATATAAAGCAATAATATATCTCCGAGCGAGGTATAAACAGTAGCTGCATGACATCGTGAAGTATATTTGCCACTTAAATGTGGCTAACCCTTAAGGGTGGATGCTACTGTAGCTTGTAGCCCCAGGAAGACACCTCCTCCAGCTGGCTATTATTTCTTGTTTACACTTTTTCGATATCAGTGACTTTTCGTCACTAGAAAAAGGATATATATTTGCAAAGGAAACCCACATTTCATTGGCAATCGGTGATTGTCATACGCTGATGACAGGTCAGTACCCAGAAACTCGAGTCTGTGTGTATCATAGGTTGAAGACGGGAAGGATGGCTTCCCTTTGCAAATACTGATAGGGCACAGAAAGTGTGTCAATAGCCAGCTGGAGGAGATGTCCTCCTGGGGCTACAAGCTACAGTAGCATCCACCCTTAAGGGTTATCCACATTTAAGTGGCAAATATACTTCACGATATATATATATATAGTAGAAAAATTAGAGAAATTTTCTACCAGTGGCTAGCATGCATAAAATAGTCAATAGACAACATATTTTCATATAAAATTAGTGTACATTTTTACACAAAAGAAGTGACTCTAATAGGACACCTTATATGCTAAAAGGAATGGTCAAAGTCCAAACCACGGTTAGTAGTAATTTCGAAGTTAATGAAAAATAAAAGCATTTTCAAAAGTTACCACTTGTACCTAATTTGTTATCGGTGTTCTTCATCAGCATGGATGCTAATAATTAACATATAATTATGGTACAAATAGACCATACATGTCTCATATTTATACATTATAATTTTTCAAATCCACCACGCAAGCACAGTTATAGTTGGCAGCAATGTTCGATACCTAGGTACAAGTGGTAACTATTGAAAATGTTTTTATTTTTCACCTCCTTCGAAATTACTCTTAACAAATAAACAAATGGATGAATAAGCAAATGCTCATATTTATTCAAGACAACACTGTCCAGTATATCCTTAGCATTTGTACAATAGTAATTAGAGTGTGGTTTGAGGGGGATTTGGCTGATATTTCTTGCAGACCAAACAACCATGTGGAAGCTTCCTCAGCAGCATGTATTGGTGAATTTGTTACAGCTGATATTCATCTTTAATGTTTGCATGTCAATGTGCAGGAATGGCTGAAGTTTCAAAGGTTCACATTTCTAAAGCAGAAATAATGGACACTATGTTTAGTCCTGAGAATACTTAAAACAAAACTGTAATTATAATCAGGACATCCAACTTAAACTGGATGGCTTGTATAGAGTGCCTTAGCCCTTTAGCATTCATATTATTCTGTCAAAAGTGATGCTTATATACTCACATGACTTTTAATTAATCAAGCATTATCTTGTGGTTTCAATATTTCGACGATGTGATTGTTATTTTTAGAATGACATTGTAGAGTAGGTATGAGAGGACAGATCAGGCCAGTTTGAAGATTTCACCATTTCTGTGAGTCATCAGTGACAGCCTACCTTGCTGTCAGTATTTTCTTGCCTTCGTTTCTTCCTTTCTTCCTTGGGCCATCAATTCTTGATGGAATCATAAGAGCACCATTGTGGCATGTGGCTAGTCTTAGGCATTTTACAATTGGTTGAGTCAATCCCTCTACAGAGTAGTATGCAGCTGATTTCTTCCAGAAAAAAAGAAAGAGGCATGAAACTCACTACATCCTAATATTAGATTGATATTTTATTTAATAACTACAAAAGGCAGTATAGTGAAATTGATCGTCTTAGTGTTTGAGGTAAGGTGTTTGTAAGTTTGGTAATAGTGAGGTTTGATGCTATGAATACAATGAAAAGAGCAGATGCACTACATTGTTAGATAACATAGGCAGGTGTGTTATACAGTTACACATTTACTGTCAACATTTTCCTACCTTTCTTCTCTCTTAGAGGCATTAATTCTTGATATAACCATAAGAGCACCATTGTAACATAACAATACATATTGGTAATTTGTAAAACATAGTGAAATAAATCCCTTACTGGGTATTAACAACTAGTTTTTTCCAGAGAGAAAAAAGTAGAATTAACTCCCCACCTCAGCCTAATCACAGGAATGGTACTTATGTAACGATCCACAAAGACAGTAAGGCAAAGTTGGTTTTCATAAGGTTGGTATGCCTGGTGTTAAAAGCATTTGATGGGATGGAACACAATGAGAAGATCAATCGTATTATATCATCAATTAACTTAGAAAGGTGTGTTACATAATTCCATACTTACTATCAACATTTTTCTGCTAGTTTTAAATTCTACCTTTCTTCCTTGGGCCATCAAATTTTAATGGAATTGTAGGAGCATCATTATGACATGCAAGCAAGTCTTGGGCATTTTTAAAACCTAGCATTGTCCATTTCTCTTTAGAAGTGGAAGCAGCCAGATTCTCCAGAGAGAAATAGGTAGAATAGAACCCTCTTCCCTCTTGTATTGGAATGACATTTAACTTTTATCTTTTACTTACTCTACTTCTTATTAAACTGTGGCCATGCTAAGGCAGTATCTTGAAGAATTTTAGTCAAATGAATTGACCCAAGTAATTGGATTTTTGTGAGTCTGGTATTAATTCTATCGGTCTCAATGCTGGACTGCTAAGTTATGGAGACATAAACATGCCAACACCAGTTGTTAAGCAGTGGTGGGGACAAATACAGACACAAAAACACACAAAAGCATACATACACACGCACACACACACACACACACACACACACACGTACACACACATACACACACACACACACAAAAGACAGGCTTCTTTCTGTCTTTCACCCAGTCATATGGCTTTGGTCAAACAGGCTACAGTAGAAGACACTTGCCCAAGGTGCCACACTTTGAGACTGAATCCATTGCAAGGCACCTTAGATAATTGACTTCTACTGGAGCCTCAGACCAATCAACACCTTATGAGTCGGAGAAAGACAGGAAGACAAATGTAACCATGATGGAGATTTGTAAGCATGGTGGAAAGGTGGTCAGATTTGTACAGAACATAATGAGAGAAGGTCAAATGCTTTTCATTATCAAGTAACTTATGTGGCTGTGTCGCTGGGCATATTTAAAAGGAATATAAACCATTATAGAAATAGTAAGAGAGATTGGAAGAAGAGAAGAAGATGATCACATGTCTGAGGGATGGATAGTGGCTAGAGAGGATCAAAGGATGTAGGTTCGTCTGTAAGTTGGATGGCTATTGATTTTCGTTTTCCTTTATACTTATTTTGTTAATTTCATTGCATTTTATTTATTTATTTATTGTTATGGTTAGAATGTTTGTGTGTAGTGGTTGCACAAACCCAACAAAAACAAAACAAAAAAGCATCACAACTGCAGTAGCAGCAACAACAACAACAACAACATCAGCAACTCAAAACTTTATCATACTACAACAAAAAATTATCATCATTTTATCCATCATGACCACCACTACACCACATCTTGAACAACCAGCCAGCCAACCAACCAACCAACCAACCAACCAACCAACCAACCAACCAGCCAACCAACCACCCAACCAACCAGCCAACCAACCAACCAGCTAACTAGCTACAATATAACACCACCAAGTGAAAAAACTATAAAGAATTCTTGAGATATTGGTGAACCATTTCCGCCATGAGGCCAATCTCTCCATCATCAACACAACCAAAATATCAGACTTTATTCTTTCTTCTTTAGTCATAAATCATCAGCTTCTTTTGTCCTTTACTTCAGTTCTTCTCTCCTGAATAATCTCTCTCTCTCTCTCTCTCTCTCTTCTTCTCTCTTTCTGTTAATGTTTTTTTTCCCTCCGCCCTTTCATTCTCTAATCATTCTCTTTACTCCATTATTCATTTCTACGTCAGCATCATCTTTCTCTCTCTCTCTCTTTCTCTCTCTCTCTCTCTCTCTCTCTCTCTCTCTCTCTCTCTCTCTCTCTCTGTTTCACCATCTGTCATTCTCTCATTTCACTGTTTTCTCTTTTTTCCTTAGAATTTACTTGTCTACACACCCCTGCTCTCTGTAGTTCATTCATTCATATATACATGCATGTTTCTGTGTGTGTGTGAGACAGAGTTAGTGTATGTCTGTGTGTATGTTTGTGCGTGTTTGTGTATGTGTGTGCATGTGTGTGTGTGAACTGTGTCAGTTTGTTGCAAGCCCATGGCTGGAGTTGAAAGTTTATGACTGGTCATTGCAAAAGCACATCATGCACAACTTTCTGGTCACCACCACCACCACCACCACCACCACCATCATCATCTTCACCACCTTCACCACCACCACCACCACCACCACCTCCACCAACCCCACCGCCACCACCACCACCACCACCACCACCAACACCATCGCCATCGTCATCAGCATCATTTTTGGTCAGTGCCAGTAAAAATATAGACTATACAAGCAAACCGAAAGCAAGAAAAAAAACTTGTGCATCAGTATCAGCAAAGACATCATCTTTACCATTGAAACAAAAGAAATGATGACGACGACGAAAATGGCACCAACAACAACAACGATGATGATGATGACGATGATGATGATGACGATGATGACAACAACAATGACAACAACGATGATGACGATGACAATGAGAATGATGATGATGATGATGATGATGATGACGACGACGATTATGATGATGATGATGAAAACTCCGAGAATGGTGGTAGTTGTGGTGGTGACGATAATACTGATGATCATGATATTGATCATCATCATCATCATGGCTTTATCATTGCACTCATGAACGTTTTCATATTTTTCTTTTACCAAAATATTGTGGAGATGCTAGCAGTAATTTTTAGTCATTTACAGAAGTGAAATATTGGTAGGTTCCAAGCAGCCAATGAACCGTAAAAGCACCAATCTAGACTCTATGTAAGTGTATCTCAAGCTACTCTATCTGGCAGAAGTGACCTTAACTCCATGTTGATCATGTAGTAAGAAGGTTGCTTCTCAGCCACATGGTTCTGGATTCAGTCCCACTGTGTGGTACCTTATTCGACCACAGTACTTACTCTTTTACTCTTTTATTCTTTAATTTGTTTCAGTCATTTGACTGTGGCCAAGCTGGAGCACTGCCTTTAGTCAAACAAATCGAGCATCGGACTTATTCTTTGTAAGTCTACTACTTATTCTATCAGTATGACCTGATTAATAATAATAATAATAATGATAATGATAATAATAATAATAATAATAATAATATAATAATAATAATAATAATAATAATAATAATAATAATAATAATAATAATAATAATAAGATGCCCTGATGCTGTACCAGACAGTGGCTCTCATAGCTTCTGATCTTAACTGATTGGAAATGTTATCATGTGCAATTTTTTGCCTTGGTATAAAAGATGGGCTACAGCAAATATTCTGCTCAATACCACAGATTTGCTTGTCAGTTGTTTGACCTTAACCAGTTGAGCATGTCCCTTAGTGGCTGACGATATGCGCATCTCTGATCATGAGCAGAAGAAGTGGGGGAGCATCATAGCCTTGTGTTGAGAGGAATTCTGGGAGGTTTGGATAATTCACCTCTGGAAACATGGGTGTTTCATTCAACATCCTTAAACAACCCTTATTCAAGGACCTTTTGAGCAGGATGGGTTACTCAACCTGAAGAAAATTCTAACTGGGCCCAACCTGCAAGGTTATGTGCTGTTTATCTTGATATGAGATCACCATGTCGTGCACACATGGTAGTGATGCATGTGCCTAGTGTACCCTTATCAGACGGGTAGTCATGATGGGTATTCTGGGCTTTGTATATTTTACCCCAGTGTCACTTTGATGGTATGCACAGCTTTCTCGCTCAATAATGATGATAATAATAATAATAATTTGTCTATATTTCCATGGTAACATGGGTTTGATGGATGCATAGTATTAAGACATTATTTTACAGCTGGATGCTTTCCCTGCTGCTAAACCTTATCTGTTTTACAACTAAGGGAGTTTACATTCCACTTGTCTTCAAAAATACAGTGCTACCAGATGACTCATTCTTGAGGAAATAACAACAAACAACATCGTCTGTCCACACCACAGTCATTTTCCACATGTACATGCACTTACATGCATACACACATACATATGCACACACTTATATCACAGGTTTTCTACAGTCTCCATCAACCAGCATTGACTCACAAGTTATTGACAGTTCTGGAAACCCTTGGAAAAAACCAATTACCCCATGCACTGTGTAGTTGAATCGAACTCAAAACCTGGCTGTGCAAAGTAAACTTCTTAACCATGTAGCCAATACCTATGACTACATGCCCCGAAAAAATAGAAGACCTGAAAAATTTGCAATGAGATGGTCAAGAGATGTTTGCTTTCAATCATAGGTGTGCTCAAAATGGGGCTGAACTAGGTTTAAACAACAACAATAACAATCTCACTAGTATGAGAGGGTCTGCAACAATTACGAAGGTCTGCAACAGTTATGAAGGATGTATAATACCAAACTATATGCTGTGGTGAGTTGACTTTGTGTTTCGTTGGTTTGGGATCAGGATAGTGATGATGATGATGATGATGATGATAATGATGATGATGACAACGATGATGATGACAAAGATGGTGATGATGATGATGATGATGATCATGATCATGAGGGTGATATTGATGCTGACGATGCTGACAATGATGATGATGATAATGAGGATGAGGATGATGATGATGACAACGATGACGATGATGATGATCATCATCATGAGGGCGATATTGATGATGACGATGCTGACAATGATGATGATGATAATGAGGATGAGGATGATGATGATGTTGATGAGAATGAGGATGAGGAGGATGATAACGGTGACGATGACAACGATGACGATGAAGGTGATGATAATGATGATGATAGTGACAAGGATGATGATGATCATGAGGGTGATATTGATGATGACGATGCTG
>NC_043000.1:92486875-92509375 GCF_006345805.1 Octopus sinensis
AGATTATGGTTTCGATTCCTGGACTAAGTGATTCATTGTGTTCTTGAGCAAAATACTTCATTTCACATTGCTCCTGTCCACTCAGCTGGCAAAAATGAGTAATCCTGCATTGAAACGGTGTCCCATCCAGGTGGGGAATATATACTGGGAAACTGACCCTTATAATTCAGTATGACTGAAGAAGGTAACTAACTACAATATTTTTACCATCAGTGTTGATTTTGCATCATCTCTGGCAACCACTGAAGTAATTTTGTTACCATCATCATGGTCCTAGAGCCGGTGAAAGTCACTAGTATTGAAAAAGCTCTATTGAAGAACAATTATGTTAAGCAGCACATGTCACCAGGGTGGAGGAATATTGACTTCACAAGACAATGCTGTATGGTAAAGTCTCCTCTGGTCACAATGAAAGAAGAGCACCAAAGAATAGGTACAAATATGCACTAAAGAAATCCTTCAGTGGTGCCACGTTGACCACCATCAGTGGTCTGTTCTTGCTGCTAAATGTAAAACCTGGCATCTCACTGTTCTGCAGCCAACAACATCCTTTAAAAATACCCACAGGGGCATCCTTGCAGACAAGAGAAAAAGGAGGAATAACAAGAACACTATAACCAATTATTACCAGCCTTCCTTCCCATGCAGTTGTTGCAGTCTGGCCTGTTTGTCCTGAACTGGGTTCATCAGGCATCAACAAACCAGCAAATGATGTGGACATTTCCTCCCATAAATCTTTAAAAATCTAGCTAAGAAAGAAGCAAGAGAAGATGAATCTGTATGGATACATACATATATAGCTGTCGAATGATGTGAATGAATGCTCAACATCACATTGGTGAATAGAATCTCTTTATTTGTGCATTATGGCTCTCATTGGTTTCATGTTAGAAATAATATCTTAATACCCTAAGAAATTTTCAGGCCAGTCACATGGAAGAATGGTGTTCATCTCCATTTTGGATGAAAACAGAAAGTCTTGTAAAGAAACAATAAATCAAGGGGGTATATTTATATATATATTATTATTACAATCATTATTATTGAGTGAGAGAGCAGTGCATGCCATCAAAGTGACACTGGGGTAAAATATATAAAGCCCAGTATACCCATCATGACTACCCATATGATAAGGGTACACTAGGCACATGCATCACAACCATATGTGCGCGACATGGTGATCTCATATCAAGATAAACAGCACATAACCTTGCAGGTGGAACCCAGGTAGAATTTTCTTCAGGTTGAGTAACCCATCCCGCTCAAAAGGTCCTTGAATAAGGGTTGTTTAAGGATGTTGAACGAAACACCCATGTTTCCAGAGGTGAATTATTTAAACCCCAAAGAATCCCTCTCAACACATGGCTATGATGCTCCCCACTACTTCTGCTCATGATCAGAGATGCACATATCGTCAGCTAGTAAGGGACATGTTCAACTGGTTAAGGTCAAACAACTGACAAGCAAATCTGTGGTACTGAGCAGAATATTTGCTGTAGCCCATCTTTTATACCAAGACAAAACAATGTACATGATAACATTTCCAATCACTTAAGATCAGAAGCCAAATGAGGAGAAATATTCATTAAATGTAAATAATGTAAATAATATATATGTGTGTATATATTTACATATATATATGTATATGTATATATTTGTATATATGAGTGTGTGCATACACACACACACACACACACACACACACACATATGTATATATATATTTGTAATCATCATCATCCACATCATCAACATTTAACATCTGTTTTCTATACTGGCATGGGTGCATTAGTGTAGCATTGACACCAAAGCATTTTGCGTGGCACCGGTAACCGACAAGCTTGTATGTATAGGGGACAATGATTTTACTTAGCTTGATGTCTCTTCTCAAGTACAGCAGTAAATTGCCACAACTTCTGCTCCTTTGTTTTCTCCTCAGTGAGGTCCAGCATCCAAAGATCCTTTCTCACCACTTCCTTGCACATCTTCTTGGGTCTACCACTTCCACTAAGTCGACCTCGGCGGAATTTGAACTCAGAACATAATGGTAGACAAAATACCTATTTCTTTGCTACCCACAAGGGGTTGAACACAGAGGGGACAAACAAGGACAGACATACGGATTAAGTCGATTACATCGACCCCAGTGCATAACAGCTACTTAATTTATCGACCCCAGAAGGATGAAAGACAAAGTCAACCTCGGTGGAATTTGAACTCAGAATGTAGCAGCAGACGAAATACCGCTAAGCATTTCACCCAGCATGCTAACATTTCTGGCAGCTCGCCAATATCTAACTGGGAAAAAGGTGCCTCGATGAATTCCACCTGACCCATGCAAGCACAGAAAAGTATACATTAAACTGATGAAGACAATGTCATAGGCAAAGAGATATTTGACAAATCACTACATGTCTTAATGTACCCAAATTATTATTAAACAAGTAAAGAGAAAAGAACTAAAACAAGATAGGTTTTATAAAAACGGGAAGAAAAGATCTACAGTTAAATTATTTGAAAAGTAATAGAACTTTAACATTTAAACAGAGTAAAAATTTATAGGCTTAATGAAAGTAGGAAGTGTTCTCTTATTTTGTAATGAAATTAATTTCGTATAAATGAAACAAAATGTATAATAAAATAAATAGCAAAAATTTTTTTTAAAGCGAAGAGAATTTAGCAACTTTATCTTGACTGAAAATTTTTTTTAATGTAAGTAAATATCTTTGTATAAATAGGAATTTTATTTCAATCAATTTGCTATGGGACAATCTGTGATTAATGAAAATAATAATTATGACAACAAAATGAACAGTAGAATAATAAACATAGAAATTAAAAAAAAAAATAACAAGAAATGAAAAATAAAGGAAGAAAGAACGAAAATGCAAAGAAAGGATTTTTTTTTTTTGCAAACCAAAGTTGCCTTCAAAACAAACTTTGGAATAATGAGTCATTTAGAGAATAAAGAAAAACAAACAGATTTCTGTAAAAATTTTAAAGAATATTTTTTTAAATCTTGCAAAGCAAAATTATAAAATATATTATAAACAATTAAAAATAAATATAATTAAAATAGGAGAGAAAAAGTAATGTAACAAAAAATTTTATTTTAAAAATAAAATAAATAAAATATTTGCTTAATCAACTGAAGAATTTGAAAACAATCAATGTTATTTTGCTGTAGTTGTTGTTGATTTTTTAGTGTTTATTTTCATCGTTATTGCTGTCGTTATTTTTGTAGTTGTAGTTGTTGTTATTTTCATACTGTTCTGCAAATATTTCTTTTAAAAAGTAGTTTTTCAACTAATTTATTTTTAGTTATGGATAAATCATCGAAGAAGATTTCATGACAAGAACAAGGAAGAAATAAACTTACAACATTGTTGTTGTTGTTGTTGTTGTTGTTGTTGGTGGTGGTGGTGGTGGTAGTGGGGGTAGTGTTGTTGTTGCTGTTATCCCTATTATTATTATTATTATTATTATTATTATTATTATTATTATTATTATTATTATTATTATTAGTTTGAGGAAAGCATGAAGAGTTGTATTTCTTGAAATAAAAATTTGTACATGCTGGAAAACATGCATAGAAGCGTTTGATATTCATTTCAAATTTTGGCACAAGGCCAGCAATTTCAGTGGAGAGGTAAGTTGATTACACTGACTCTAGTGTTCAACTGGTACTTATTTCATTAATCCCAAAGGTATGAAAAGCAAAGTTGGTCTCGGCAGAATTTGAACTCAAAATGTGAAGATGAACAAAATGCCACTGAACATTTTGCTCAGCATGCTAACAATTCCATTAGCTCACCACCGTTAGAGAGTTCAATATTAAGAAGAAGGTTCATAGAACAAAGTATCAGGTTTAACAAGGATGTTCATGGTTTTGAAAGTGTTGAGGGTTAGAAAAAATGTTTAAGGTTAACAATAGTATTCAAGGTTAAAATATGATAAGAATGACTTAATAATGAGATAGGCATGGCTGAGTGGTTAAGACATTCACTTACCAGTCACATGGTTTCAGGTTCAATATCATTGTATGTCACCTTGAGCAGGTTTCTTCTAATTATTTGCTTGGCTGCTCAAAAATTCGTGAATTGATTTGTTTGGTGGAAGCTGAGAGAAACCTATTAAGCATGCACATATGTGAGGGCCTTATAAACCCCCTCTTCCTTCTCGTTATCATCGTCATCACCACCACCACCACCATCATCATCATCAGCAGCAGCTTCAGCATTATTATTCAATGTCCATTTTCCAAGCATCAATGACCATCACACCTGATTGGGATTTGGGGTGAGTTATCTTACATGTCTATGACTTTCAGGTATCTTAACACATTGAGAGATAATATATATATATGTATGTATGTATGTATACTCTTACTCTTTTACTCTTTTACTTGTTTCAGTCATTTGACTGCGGCCATGCTGGAGCACCGCCTTTAGTCGAGCAATCGAACCCGGGACTTATTCTTTGTAAGCCCAGTACTTATTCTATCGGTCTCTTTTGCCAACCCACTAAGTGACGTTGTCAAGCATGCTAGGGAGACAAACACAGACACACAAACACACAACACCACACACACACACACATATAATAATATATACATTATATACGGCAGGCTTCTTTCAGTTTCCGTCTACCAAATCCACTCACAAGGCATTGGTCGGCCCGGGGCTTAGCAAAGACACTTGCCCAAGTGCACGCAGTGGGACTGAACCCGCACCATGTGTTGGTAGCAAGCTACTTACCACACAGCCACTCCTGCACTTATGTATGTATATGCGTATGTATGTATATGTATGTATATATCAGGTAAAAGACCCACTTCAGTCATGAATGGCCATGGGATTGCACCTAGAAAGCTCCCCTCTAATGCTCAAGTCCAGACAAGGTTGTTTATGGAAGGCTAGCAGTTGCCCATGCCTACCAGCAGTAACCAATGCCTACCATCCTCCCCTCTCCAATGTTATCCAAGGTAAAGACAAAGGCTGATACAGCTTGGCACCAGTGGCATCATAACTCATTTCTACAGCTGAGTGAACCAGAACAATATGAAATAAAGTGTCTTGCTCATGAATACACAACCTGGTCCAGAGATTGAACTCACTACCTCATGATTGTGAACCTGATGCTCTTACCACTGAGCCATGCACCTGCACATATGTATGTGCCACAGAACCTCCCAGCTGTCACTTCACATGCTTTAACACCTCTGAAATAAAAAAGAATCTCCCTTAGGTTGAGAAGTAAGAGGTGACTGTGGGCAAAACGAATGAGCATAAAATTCAAAGTCAAATAACATGTCATCTAACCCATTATGGCATGGAAAAGATTAAGTAAATATACAAACAATCTGTACACATATGTATGCATGTGTGTGTATGTGTGCATGTGCGTGTGCATGTGTAAATGCATGCTTGTGTGTATAAGCATGTGTAATTACATATATATATATATATAATCATGTATTAGTAAATAAATGACTTGATGGACGTTTGTTGTATCTATGCAAGTGTGCAGAGATGTTAGGATATACATATATACATATATACACATATTACATAGACATATACACATATTACATAGACGCATACACACACATACACGCACATACATATATACATGATTGTATGCATGCGTCTACATGTGTGTGTGTGCTTTTGAATATCTGTGTATATAAACGTATATATGCATATGTGTATATCTATCTATCTACCTATATACTTACACACACACACACACACCACACACATATATACACACACATACATATGTATATATGTATATGAATGTATGTATATATGTATGCATGTATGTATATATATATATATATATATATATATGCATGTATGTATATATGTGTGTGTGGATGTGTTTGTATGTATGCGTTTACATAAATTCATTGTGATATTAGAGCAACTGCGCTACATTCTGCATGTCAAGTACTCTATACTTAAAGAACTAAACTGATAGTAGCCATTTGACCTTACACAGGTAAGTCATCTCCAGAAGGAGATATGAAAAAATAGCCATTTGCACTTGAAGTACAGCTGAAAGAACAGCAAATTGAACTTTTAATATGAATACTTTTCTATGAATTGCAATATAGTATCATAGATGAGAGGACATCTGATTCATTCTGATATGACTCCCATATGTATGTATGTACATATCTATGAGTTTGTATAATTATGTATGTATTTATGCATGTATGCACATATGAATTTGTGTGTGTGTGTGTGTATGTATGTACATATATATATATAAATGTACATAGGTTCTTATATATATATATATATATATATAGGTGTAGGAGTGGTTGTGTAGTAAGTAGCTTGCTTACCAACCACATGGTTCCAGATTCAATTCGACTATGTGGCACCTTGGGCAAGTGTTTTCTACTATAGCCTCGGGCTGACCAAATCCTTGTGAGTGGATTTGGTAGATGGAAACTGAAAGAAGCTCATCGTATATATATATATATATAAACAATAATAAATCTCTGAGTGAGATATAAACAGTAGCAGCATGACATCATAATGTATATATTTATATATATATACACACACACACACACACATACACACACACATATATGTCTGTGTGTGTATGTGTGTATCTATGTGCATGTGTGTGCAATTGTAAATGCGATAGCTGTAGGCATGGGTGTGCATAGTTAGGAAGCTTCCTTTCTAACTGAGTTATTTAATGCTTTGTTGCATTGTGTGACACCTTCGGCAAGTGTTTTTACAATAGCAGCCATGAGTTAAACATTTCCTGCCCTTCATCATGTCAAATGAAGGTTACTGGAAAAAGTGAGCTATACTTTAACAGGAGTAACAGATGTTGATTGTGCCTGGCTGAGCAAAGCTTAATATTAAAGAACTCTCTAGACACAGATACCTACCTTAGCTGTAGGAATGAAATCTTCTGATCATGCCCTTTATTAATGCAGTCAAACACATTCTGAATATAAGCATTGCAACACCACCAAAGATTTCCCCCTCGACCGAAGCCTAAAGAATCAATATCAGGCTTGGCACTCCCAATGGTAGCACTCCACACATGTAAAACTTGTTAGATGGAAACTGAAAGAAGCTCGTCATGTGTGTTTATAATATATAAGTTTGTGTGTGTGTGTGTCTGTGTTTGTGTATCTGTGTCTGTGTGTGAGTGTGAGTTTGTGAATGTTTGCCCCTTTTTGTCTTGACATAATGTGGTATGACTATTCAAGACAATAATACTGAGATAGCAGGGAGCAGACAGTAGGTTTTGTGATCACAGAAGACTTTGTGATCCAGGAGGTAGAATGATGCTAGAAAGATGATGGAATCCTGGGAGAAAAAATACAAGTGTATACAGGCTACAGGCAGACAGTAATATGAGGTGATGACAGCCAGCACAGGAGATGGTGGAGATGTAGATAGCTGGGTACAAGTAAATAATGTAACCACCATAGGTGAGATGGGTGCTGATGCTGAATGATACGAGTGGTGGCATGATGAACAAAAAAGTAGGAAGACCTTGTATCAAAGAGCGGCATAAATGAGTGATGGATAGAGAGAAAGAATTGGTGTAGTGTCATCCTGATAAGAAGTAATGTACAAAGAACAGAAGAAATCCACTTCCATTGTAAGTCACATCGGAACAGAGCATAGTGAGAGTTAGAGAATTGCAATGGCAATGTGTATGGGCGAAAGAATGCTATGTATGGGGAATAGAACATTGAAACATAGTATAGCAGTTGCTGAGAAGAGGAAGATAAGCAATGAGTATTACCAAACTGGATAAGAGCTCAAAAGCAAGAAGAGAATGCAGTGCATGACGAATAGAAGAGGCAAAAACCATTAGTCATTAGTCATATGAATAAGCAAAATATAGAATGATGAGGTAGCGAGTGATTGAGTGAGAGGAGAATACTAAAGGCAGGGATACATGGAGCAAGATTAAAAAAGATGAAGGCGAAGGTTGAAGGGATATGGATGACAGCGGTATGATAAATAGACAAATGAATGATGTAGTAATAGAGGCAATATTAGTATTATTGCTAGGGCAGAATCCTTAGTCTGCCGTGCAAAATGCTTAGCGGCATTATGCCTGTCTTCATGCTCTGAGTTCAAATTCCACTGAGGTCAACTTTGCTTTTCATCCTTTCGGGGGTCGATAAAATAAGTAGCAGTTGAGCACTGGGGTTGATGCAATCGACCTACTCCTGCCCCAAAGTTGCTGGCCTTGTGCCAAAATTTGAAATTAATTTCAATATTATTGCTAGCAAGGAGATGAATCACTGCTATCTCTAGTGGTTGAGTGATCATCATTGAAACGATCAAGGAAGATCTGGTTTGATCTGATGGCTTTGGTGTTGGAGATGGTATGGGTTTTTCTCCCCACTTGTGATATAAAAAAAGAGTCTATTTTGAATCAAAAGCCAATATGACGGTTTCTCTCAAGGTAACTACTGCAGTATAGTTTGTTCTAACAGAACATTCATGTTTAAGTGGGGATAGATATTAGACCTGGAGCCGCAATGGACCAGTGGTTAGGGCAGCGGACTCACAGTTGTAGGATTGCAGTTTCAATTCCCAGACCAGGCGTTGTGAGTGTTTATTGAAGGAAAACACCTAAAGCTCCACGAGACTCTGGCAGGGGGTGGGGGGGTGGCGATCCCTGCTGTACTCTTTCGCCACAACTTTCTCTCACTCTTTCTTCTGTTGGCCTGCTCGCTTAGCCAGTGGGGTGGCATCATTTGAAGGCTAAAACAATGCGAAGTGCATTGGGACCAGCGATGTGTAGTAACATCTGATAGCCTGGTCGGTCATGGTGATGGTGAAATATTAGACCTAGATTAATGATAGAGATGTATGAATTAAGAGACAAGGGATAGAAGGGTGAGTGATATGAATATTAGAAGAGTAAGAGATTATCAAAGAAATTAATCAACGATTTAGAATAGACAGAGGGAAGACATGCACGTACAGGTGCAAACATACACATGCCTCACAATACATACCTGTACATATACAAATACATATAACACAGACACACACAAATATATATTCTCTTATTCTCTTATATGTTTCAGTCCAATGACTGTGGCCATGCTGGAGCACCGCCATTGTAATCATCTTTCCACTTTCCAACCTTGTCGGAGCAGCTTCTGGTGAAGAATGGAGTTTGATGCTAGTGCCCTCTTTTGAGTTTCTTGCGAGCCAGAGGTCAAGTTCACATTTGAAAACGTCTACATCCACTCCATGGAGGCTCCTCAGATACTTCGGCAGACAGTTAAACAGCTGTGGGCCCTTGAAACCCAAGCTATTGCAGTACATCGTCCTTGCCCAAGATGAAGCAGTCAGTACAATGGGGACAGCACAGTGACGTCCTGTTCGTGGTCTGGTGTAACTATATTTATATACACAGGCATATATGTATACGTATGTGTATATATATATATATATATATATATATTTTGTGAAATAGAAAGATGAATAATCTTGTTGCAGATTAATCAAAAGTTTAACCGATACCTTGGTAGCAAAAATCACAGCAGAAGACAGCACGGTTGGAGGTACAACCCTATGGTGTTGCAACAGTGCGTTGGTGTGGATAATTGAATTTTAATATTATTAGTGAATTGAAGAAATGGAGTTGAACGAAGATTGAACAGAAATCGCTTTATTGCATTCTACACGTGTTTCAAAAGGCACAATTTACCAAATTCCGATTGAATAAGGAGACCATATTGTGTCTTTCTCTTCAGGAAGAAATAGGAAATCCGTTGGAAAAAACAAAAACAGAACAGAGGCGGATTTCTTCAATTCACTAATAATATTATATATATATATATATATATTTATATATATATATATATATATGTATATATATATATATATATATATATATATACATATATATGCATATATATATATGTACAAACATTTATAAATAAATGTGATTATGTGCATTTAACATATGAGAACTCCCACACTCATACATTTATCACAAACAGAGAGGAAGAACAAGGTTAAAAAACGAATAATTTCTCCCAAAAATGAGTTTCAGAATCTTTATATGAATTTCAATCATACAACAAAAAACTAAAACAAAAAATGTGTTTACCCAATTCTAATACTGATAATATTGAAAATGGTAATAAAAATGTGTAATAAATAAATAGGTAAAGAAAAGAAGATATGAATAGCAGCATTTAATTTTTTTCTTTAAATTTTCATTTTAGAACTTTTAGCATTTTCTAAGGGTAAAGTAAATAATAAAATGAAGATTATAATGAATTGCAAAAGAAAAAGAGAAAAAATTTAACCTTAAAGTTGGTAAAAAGAAAACTTATACATACATATAAATATATATATAAATATACGTGTTGTGAGTATGTAGGTGTATGTATATACATATTTGTATGCGTGTATGTGTATATATATATACACACACAAACATACACACATATATATACATATATGCTTACATATATATATATACATTTATGTGTGTGTATATATATATATATATATATATACAAACATATATAATATTTTTCATAGTAAATATGTATCTTTATGTATATATATCTGTCTATCAATGTATGCATTTCTATATCCACATTTATATCTCTGTCTATCTATCTGTCTGTCAGTCTGTTTGTCTATCAATTTATATATATGTATGCATATATATATGCATGTATGTATGTATGTATGTATGTATGTATATGTATATATATATATATATATATAAATATACATATATATATAGATATATAGACATATACATACGTATATATATATATATATATATATATATATATATTATATATATATATATATACATATATATATACACACACATACTATGCGAGTGAGCATATGCTGACATATTTTTCTGTTTATGTAACTGAAGCAAAGGTAACTCACAATGTAGGTATTAGTAAAACAGAATAAAAATATAACTAGTAATGATAAATAGATAGATAGATGGATAGATGGATAGATAGATAGATAGATAGATAGATAGATAGATAGATAGATAGATAGATTGATTGATAGATAGATAGATAGATAGATAGATAGATAGATAGATAGATAGATAGATAGATAGATAGATAGATAGATAGATAGATAGATTGCTAGATAAACAGTCAGACAGTCAGACAGATAGAATACAGACAAATTTCTTTTGAGAGAAATTTAAATGAAAATATCTCTTATATTTATAACTTGGATGTACGAGGATATGAAGATAGCAATATTGAGCAATAGTTGGAGGGTTATGGGTGAGCAGGAAGAATATAATGCAGAGGTGGAAATTACAGCCTTCTCTCCCCTCACCCACTCTTACTGAAAAAATATAAAGAAAAATAATAGAGAAAAGCAGAAAAATATTTCTAGCTTTAAATCTCTGTTTTAGACATGATAGGTGAAAATATTATATTTCAATGATAATAGAGGACAATTTAATCATTTATAAAAAATGTGTGAGTAAATGTATCTATATAATTTAAAATGTAAGTATATATTTTAGATGGATTTATTTATCTATCTACCTGTTTTTCTATCTATTCATACACACACACACAAACATACATATATACATATATACACATATATATATATATCATTTATAAAAATGTGTGGGTAAATGTGTATAATTTTATAGGCAAGTATATATTTTGATATGGATTTATCTATCTATCTATCTATCAATCTACTTATATATGTGTATATATATATATATATATATATTCACACACATGTTTATACAGACACATACACACACATATGTATATATATATATATAATATATATATATATATATATATATATATATAGACAAAGGCATCGTCCTGTGGTTAAGAAATTCACTTTGCATTACATTATTTCTTCCCACACCATATGCAGGTGACTTTTGCCATTGCATCAGGTTTACTTACACCTCATAAGTATAGCTGCTTTATATCGTGATGGAGGTCTGATTCTATCAAGAAACTGGAATGATCATAAGTTAGCATTATGGGAAAAATATGATTAAAGTATCACATTTTTATATATTAGGTTTGCAAGATTCTTGCAGCTAAACTGAGTTGAAGCAGATTTTTTTGTATCTTGGGAGGGTCATTATACCAATACAAAACACAGTACTGGTTCTATTTCACTTCTTCTTTCAATATAATTAGTTAATTAGTTAACTATTAAACAATTAAATCATAGATGGTTTGAGTAATCACTCAGTCAGTCAGCTAAGTTCATCAGAGTCCTTTAATCTTCATTTGTGATCTCATCAATGAAGTCATTTATCTACTTAATTGGTTAAAAAGTTAATTAGCTAACTAATTATTATAAAAGAAGTAAAATGGAACCAGTGCATGTTTCCCATTGGTATAAAGACCCTCCCAAATATAACAAAATATGGTGTTAAAGTATTTCAAGAAATAAAATTTAAGATTACTGTAGATATGAACTTTGTAGACACAGCATAATAGTTTCAAACCATATCACAGAGCAAATGAGAAATTAGTGTATGTACAATAAGTAATTGAATCAGCCACCTAGCATCTTGAGGAACTTAACCAACAATTTCAGTACCTTCTGATGAATAGACATTTATGGGTGTAGCAGGTTATTTGAATGAAGTGTTAAGAAATAGTAGGATCTCTGAAAAGAGTAAAAACATAAAAACATTGAGATGCATTACATAAGTATAAGAATTGGAATGGGAATATTTTGTGGTACAACCTAGTATTTAATCTAGCAGTAAGAGCTAATAAAGCTAGGGAGTTCATTATTCTAATGCATTAGCATTTCCCACAATAGCATATATATAGTAAAATATTGAATAGAAAAAGCGAGAAAAATGATGATGATGATGATGATGAGCTGTGGTAACGTTAGTTATTCAGCTGTTGAGAATTTCAGTTGTTATATCAGAGGTTATAATGTTGCAAAGATGAATGAAACAGATAGGCAAACACCTAGCCTTTAACAATTATGCAACTCTAGGATTCGTTAAAATTGCCTACTAGTGCAGAGTAACCAATAGAGGATCCCAAAGAAGAAATGAACAACAGAGATAAACCAGAAATAAATATCAGAGTAACTGAATTGACATTAAAAAATCGATTTTATAAACACAAGTATTCATTTATCAACCTTGATAAAAAAAAAAAAAGAATAACGTGCTATGGCATTCTTGAAATTTATATGGTTCTTGCATGAGACAAGTCCTCATGAGTTCGAAAGAGGGAAACACTGTGCTGACATGTAGATGTTGTACATTATCATATTTTATTTCTGAGGTTTTTGTTTGAGGCATTGTACTTTTGGAGGTTTTTTTAGTGGTCTCATGTTGATTGAGAATATTAATGATTTGTTGAGAGATTCAGGAGGATGGCAGTCGTATAAAGGTGTGTCACTCATTCAAAATAAATGGAGGCTGTGGAAAAGGAAGCTTTGGAACAAAGTGATAAAGACTAATCTCAAGATGTTGCAACCCTTAAAAGAGATAACAAAGGGTCACAACGCTTAGTAACATGTTCTAGGAAAACCTTACCACTTGTGCAATCAAGGCAAAAAGCACAATAAAATTTAGGTAGTGAAGGAAGTTGGGATTAATATATATATGTATATATATATAGATAGATATATATATAGATAGATACATGTGAAGGTACATGGCTCACTGGTTACAGAGTCGAGCTTATGATCGTGAGGTTGTGAGTTCAAATCCCAGACCGGGCTGTGTGTTGTGTTCTTGAGCAAGAAACTTTATTTCATGTTGCTCCAGTTCACTCAGCTGTAGTAATGAGTTGCAACATCACTGGTGCCAAGCTGTATCAGCCTTTGGCTTTCCCTTGGATAACACTGGAGGTGGAGAGAGGGGAGGCTGGTATGCATGGGCAACTGCTGGTCTTCCATAAACAACCTTGCCTAGAGTTGGAGGGGTAATTTCTATGTGCAATCCCATGGTCAGTCATGACCGAAGGGGGTCTCAGCATAGATACATGTATATATATATATATAACTTTTTAATACTTTTTGATAGTTTTTATATAATTATATAAAAAATATATAGATATAAATATAAATTAATAATTTTAAATTTAGATAATTTAAATTTTAAATTTTATATATTATATATTTTGTAAATTATATTAATTATTTTTATTTCTATGTTTTGGTTTATGTTTTTCACTATTTGATTTGCCTAATAGTGGTTTTATCTCTAATTTAATTTATATATATATAAATACATGTATGTATGTGTGTATATATATATATATATATATATATATATATATATATATGTATATATATATATATGTGTGTGTGTGTGTATGTATGTATATATATATATATGTATATATGTATATATATAATATATATGTATGTATATATATATATATGTATATATGTATATATATATATTTAAAAATTAAGGGTAAAAATTGATATTAGTCAATTAAAACCAGTGGTCTAGCACATTAAAAAGAATCCGAAGATTAAAATATTTATATATACCAATTAAGGACTGAACATGAAAAAGTGGACTGTCCACTTTTTCGTGTTCAGTCCTTAATTGGTGTATATATATATATATATATATATATATATATATATATAAAATAGTAAAGAGTGAAAAAACGACAGAAGGCTTAAATGTTAAAAAATATATATATTTGCGTCAATATGTCTGAAGAATATTAGAAAATTTAAAAAAGAAATTTTTTTTCCTTTATAATGACATAATTTTTAAAGAAAGACCGGTTTCGCATTTAGCTTTTCAAATTTCTTGTGACGTTATGTTTATGTTTAATAGAGTTATCCTTGTGTTTATGCTCCGGAGAGTTCTAAATAAGGGAAGGTAGTGGGTGATTTCTTCCGGTGTAAGGGAGATAATCACTTAAAAATTGTTTTCCTTTCCCTTAATGTGAATTTCTCTGAATCAGTATGTTCGGATGGTTGAGTCTGGGCTTGTACCTTTCAATGAAGAATGTTTCCTTGTTTAGTCTAATTTGTGTTGATGATCCGAAAAGGATCAGTAAAGAATTCATTACTAAATCAATTGAATTCATCCTACACAATAACCACTTCATGTTTGACAATACATTTTACCGTCAAAAATCCGGAATTGCTATGGGTACAAGGGCAGCACCAGTCATTGTGAACTTAACAATGGGATACATGGAAATATCATTTACCAGGAATCTTTATCAATCTTTGGAAATCCCCTCTCTCAATACATAAAAGAGAACTGGAAACGATTCTTAGACGATTGTTTTATTCTCTGGAATGAAAACACAGATAAACTCCTAAAATTTAAAAACCTATTGAACAGCATAAACCCAAATATACAGTTCACAATGGAATACAACCAAAAGGAGCTCCCGTTCTTGGATATACTAATTAAAAAAATTAACCTTAAAATAGAAACAGACATTTTCTACAAAGCCACAGACGCCAAACAATACCTTCTCTTTAATTCATGCCACCCAAAACACACTAAAACAAACATCCCCTTCAACCTTGCAAGAAGGATATGCACAATAGTGTCAGAACAAAATACCAGGAACTTTAGACTGCAAGAACTCAAAAACACCCTAATTGACAGACATTACCCAGCTCAACTCATAGAGGACGGGATCAGACGTGCAACAGAAATCAACATAGAAACTTTAAGAAAAGTTCAACACAACAACACACCTTCCCCGAAAATACTACTTTACATATCTACATACAACCCCAGAAACAAAGAAGCCTTCACCATCATCACCCAGAATTTACCAATACTTCATAAAAACCCCAAATTAAAGGAAATTCTAAACATACACCAAATCATTAAAAGCTACAAACAGCCTAAATCACTTAAAAAGATTCTCACAAAGGCAAAATTGTTTTCTGAAATTACGGATGCAAAAGTAAAAAAATGTGGTAGATCGAACTATGCAACATGTCCTAACCTGCTAGAAGGATCCGAATTCCTCTTTAAAGAGGGACAGAAATTCAAGATCAAATCTAACTTTACTTGTGCCTCTGAAAACATAATTTATGTCATAAAATGCTCAGGCTGCCACCAAGACTACGTGGGTTCCACGGGACTATCACTCAGATGTAGATGCACACTGCATCGACAACAGATTGCATTCCCAGAATATAGAATGATACCTTTTAGTGAGCACATTGAGAAATGCGCAAAGCAACTACTACCACAATTTTTAATCTTTCCATTTTACCAATGTGCTTTCGGATCATCAACACAAATTAGACTAAACAAGGAAATATTCTTCATTGAAAAGTACAAGCCCAGACTCAACCATCCGAACATACTGATACAGAGAAATTCACATTAAGGGAAAGGAAAACAATTTTTAAGCGATTATCTCCCTTACACCGGAAGAAATCACCCACTACCTTCCCTTATTTAGAACTCTCTGGAGCATAAACACAAGGATAACTCTATTAAACATAAACATAACGTCACAAGAAATTTGAAAAGCTAAATGCGAAACCGGTCTTTCTTTAAAAATTATGTCATTATAAAGGAAAAAAAATTTTTTTTTTTAAATTTTCTAATATTCTTCAGACATATTGACGCAAATATATATATTTTTTAACATTTAAGCCTTCTGTCGTTTTTTCACTCTTTACTATTTTTTATATATTCACCCACGTGCTTTCACAAACCAACTTTCTTATCTATATATATATATATTATATATATATATATATATATGTACAAGAGTTAAAGAATGGAGTAGATAATATCCAGGCTACATATGTTCATAGTGAGTAGAACCTCAGAAGTAATAAATGTCTAAGGGAGGTGTATACCATGGGATACTCATCAGGCCAAAGGTATCTTGATTAAATGATGTTTACATTGTCATAAGGAGGTACATCGACACACGAATTGTCTGTGTGTCGATATGCCTCCTTATGACAATGTAAACTTCATTTAATCAAGATACCCTTGGCTTGAAGTGCAGCCTGCAATATACACTTCACTTGGAAATTTACTACTTCTGAGGTTCCGCTTGCTATGATACATATGTAGCTCAAATATCATCTGCTCTATTCTTTAACTCTTTAATCTGCCTGCCTACCATGAAACAAAAAACATTTTTTTCAGCCTTCCATACTGTAATACAGGAAAATATCCACAACCTTCTGCCTCAATAAACCACTCTTGTTCTTAAAAGTTGTTTTTATATTCTCTACAGTTTGCTTGAAGCTAACCTTCTTCCTACACCTTGATTCTTGGATCTTACATTTATATATATATATGCACACATCGAAATTGAAATCAAATTCAATGACTGGCATCCATGCTAGTGGAGCGCTAAGAGCATCATCTGAGAGTGATCATTGCCAGTGCAGCTTCCGGGTCACTAGTGTGTAAAAAGCACCATTCAAGTGTGATCGTTACCAGTGTCGCCTTACTGGCACATGAAAAAACATTTGAGTGAGGTCCTTGCCAGTGCCGCTGGACTGGCTCCTGTGCAGGTGGCATGTAAAAAACACCATTTGAGCGTGGTCATTGTCAGCACCGCCTGACTGGCCCTCTTGTGCTGGTGGCACATAAAAGCACCCACTACACTCTCTGAGTGGTTGGTGTTAGGAAGGGCATCCAGCTGTAGAAACTCTGCCAGATCAGATTGGAGCCTGGCGCAGTCATCTGGTTCGCCAGTCCTCAGTTAAATCGTCCAACCCATGCTAGCATGAAAAGTGGACGTTAAACAATGATGATGATGACACCAACACTCACACACACACACACACACACACACACACACACACATATATATATATGTATATAGTGAGATTCATGAAGATCAGGAGTACAGAGATTTGCACGTCCAATTTTATTATACAGTTATTTACATCTTTCTTCTCTTAGACCTATGCACACATTTCAACTGCAAACTGCGGCACACTGCTGCAAACCACTGAAACATGTGTAGGTCTAAGAGAAGAAAGATTCCTGTGAGTTCTCTGATGGCTAACCAGGCCCACACAACTCAAGCACCTCCTCCCACAAACCACACAAAAAAACAACATTCCCTCATTCTCCACATGTTCTTTCCTTCTAAGCCCTCTCCTCATCTTCTCATGCTTCATTCTGTCTCTTTTAAACCTCAAACCACCACTGTGTACTCTCTTCCGCCATCCAACTTATATATATTTCTCCTCATTTCTTTCTGTGTTCCTTTCTTTGGAAGAGCATAGGCTCGAAACATTTGAGACTTTTCACTTCCCGAGTGTTAAACTTATACATCTGTTTGTTGTCTACACCACATTTTCATCTTTTGTTTTTTTTTGTGAATTCTCCCTGTATACATATATAAATTAGAGGAAAACCACTATTATGTAATTCAAACAATGATAGACATAAACCAAATCATAAAGAAAAAATAAAATATATTACAAAACATATAACTAGATCACAAAAAGTACAAAAAATGAATAAACAATATATAATAAGTAAAAAGACTACATACATTTCGTGACTATAACTTCAATTCGAATTACAATTAAATTTAAATTTAATCAAAAAACAATTCAATTTAAAAGTATAGTCACTTCTCAGGTCAAAAATAATAATAACAATAATAATTAAATAGATAATCAAATAGAATTAACAATATTTCTTAAAGAAATAAAATCACGATTGTTCTTATAGAAGAAATTCCGTTAACTAAATTTGAAACTTAAAAAGTAGGACCAGGTGTCTATAATACATTTATCATGTTAAAAACCTAAGCTAAAAAAATAGAATAAATAGATAGAAAAATGCATTTATCTGCGAAGATATATTTTAGCTTTCAGAATAACATTAACAAGCTATAGAATATCTTTTCACTGGTTATACCCTAGTATTTTACGTTACAAACTATTTTACAAAACAATCACACTTAATGCTTTTAGATTATAGTTCACATATAATAATTATAAAATAATAAAATGAAATAAATGTACATATCTAAATTATAATTAACAAATATAGCAATTAGAAATCCATATTTTTTCAATCAATAAACATAAATAAATAAATTACTCCATTATTTCTTAAATAGATACTATACTTATCATTCCAAAAATACTTATGAAATAAAAAATAAAAAATAAAAAATTCCAAAACTAAAAACGTATTACTTATCGTTTGTAAAATTATTTCCGAAAAAAGTACTTATTATTATTATTATTATCAAATTCAATAGTACTAAATACAAAAAACTTTACTTATACTGAAATATTTTACAATCTAATTTACAAAGTAACCAAAGTAATACTTTTCAATTTTAGTTCACATATAATAATTATAATAATAAGAATAATTAAATAAATGTACATATCTAAATTATCACTAACAAATAAAAAAAATTAGAAATCCATATTTATCAATCAATAATGTAATATAGATTACATTATTATTTCTTAAATAAATTGTATACTTATCTTTCCGAAGATATAATATGAACTATAAAATTTCAAAAGGAAAAACGTATTACTTAGCCTATATAAATTTACTCGTGAAGACGTGGCTTAAACAAATAGAACAAACAGATAGAAATATGCATTTTATCAATGAAAACTACAAAATATATTTTAGCTTTTACAAAAAGAGAATAAAATCACAAAAACTGTAAGATATCATTCACTAGAAACTTCAAAATTTTAAAATTACTACGAAAACACATAAAACACAAATATACTAAAATTCACAAGATACTTAAACTAATTTATATAGCTACAATTTACTTTATATTCTCTATTACCCTCATACTAATTTACTTGTTTCAGTCATATAAATATGGTTATGCTGGAGCCCCGCCTTTATTCAAACAAATCAACCCCTTGACCCATTCTATATAAACACAGTACTTATTCAATCGGTCTCAATTTTCTAACCACTAATTTAATATACTTAAGTCAATCTAAAAAACTATAATGTAATTAATATTCATTAATAAATTATATTTATTAATTAAATAAACATCTAAAATAAATCTAATTCTAACTATTTAATACAAACCCGTGTTGACCTACATACAAAACACCACCACAAAACATAAAACTACTAAATCACTTATACCAAATATATATTATATATAAAAAAAATACTTCCAAATAAATCCTCACTAATAATCTCTTATCCCCCTTTTTGTAGCTGTGCTACGCTATGCATTTCGTGGAGGAAAATTTTAGATCTGCTCATAAGCCTCTTGTATTGTTCCTTTTAATACTCCTTTATTGACCCATCTCTCTTACCATGACTATTCTTATCAGTGATCATTTGCATCTTCCTCACTAACAAATGGCTTCCCTCTAAACTTCTGGTTGCCTATCTATTTCTCTTCAAGGCACTCATTATTGAGACCTATCACACTTTCCCACCTCCAACCTGTTTTAATAACTATCAAGCACACACACTCTCTCTCACTCTTACAAGCTCACTCGCTCACTCACTCACTCACTCACCTATCTAACTATATCTCTATCTATCTATCTATCTATCTATCTATCTATCTATCTATCTATCTATCTATCTATCTCTTTACTCTCTGCCATCCTTACTCCCAACTTTTCCATACTGTCATCACAATCACTCAGTTTCCCTCTCTTCATTCTTAGACCTCTTCCCTCTTTCTATTCCAGTTCATCTACCACCTTCATTTCTATACTGGTACCTCAACCATTCTGCTTCCTTCTTCATATTCAGGTCCCTTTCTCTACTCCACCCAGTCTTGCTTTCTGTGAATGCTTTGGAAATTACATACTTCATCATGTTGTTTAAAACAAGGACAACATTTAGCAGGGGGGACTCTTTTATCTTACAGTGTACATGGTAACCCCACTAGACAGGGATCATGTTGATTGGGTAAAATAAAGGATGTAGAGTACCCTTTAAACTTGTATTATCAAGTCTGTGTCAAACTTTCAAGAGTTGGTATCATGATGAAATGCATCTATAGCATATTCAGTGAACTAGTGGCAGAAACCACAGAGAAAATTTCAAGTTGAGAAAACACTTTAGTCTTGTCTTCTCAAAGACAGGACAAACAATCTAGTGCTTGTGCCATTATAAAATGTGACTAATATAATTTGTAAGGTGGTTGTTGCAAGAAGGACATCCAGCAGTAGTATTAAAAGTAAGAAATCAGTAAATCAGTAATGCAAGGCGGTGAGCTGGCAGAAACGTTAGCACGCTGGGTGAAATGCTTAGTGGTATTTCGTCTTCTGCTAGGTTCCGAGTTCAAATTACGCTGAGGTCAACTTTGCCTTTCATCCTTTTGGGGTCGAAAAATTAAGTATCAGTTATGCACTGGGGTCGATGTAATCGACTTAATCCCTTTTCTGTCCTTGTTTGTCCTCTCTATGTTTAGCCCCTAGTGGGCAATCAAGAAATAAGATATCAGTAACTCAGAAGGATAATGAGTTCCAACCCTTGGCAGCATGGGAAATTCAAGAAAGGCTGATGGTGAAAATACATGCATGCACACATGCACACAGACATATACATACATATAATATATATATGTAGGTATGTAGATGTGTGTGTGTATATATATGTATGTATGTCTAAATATATATATATATATATATATATATATATGTGTGTAATATGTATACATATTTATATAAATATATATATACATATATAGATAGATATCTATATATATGCATACATATATATATGTATATACATATACACACATGTATGCATATGTATATGTGTATGTAGATATATATATATATATATATTACACACATGTTTTACTTTTTGTAAATGTCTATGCCAGAAATTCAAACTTTCAATTTGGAATATTTCTATAGTGCAAGACTTTGTTAAAAGTTTATTCCTGAAGAAATGGTTAAATTGTAAAAAGTAATAGGGGAGAACAGGCGCAATAAAAATAATCTTTAAAAATACAGTAGCAACAACAACAATAACATGAAAATGAAATGTAAATACATTTTTTTTCATATTTCTCATCTGACATCTGGTTCTGATACTATACATTCATTATAATCATCGTCGTCATCATAATCATCATCACCATCATCATCATCATCATTTTCATCAAAATATTCTTTCTCACTTCAGTAATAATTCTAAGGATTCTTCACAATCATCAACATCATCATGATCGGCGGCGTCATCATCATCATCCTCACCAACGTCATCCACATCATTATCGTTATCATCATCGTTGTCATCATCATCATCATCATCATCATCATCATCACCAAAATAAAAATATCCAGTATATTATTATTATGTTAGAAATTATTTTAAAATTTTGAAAATTAATATATTATTAATATAAAATTACTTGTAGTAATAGTAATAGCAACAGTAGCAGCAGCAGCAGTAGTAGTGGTGGTGGTGGTGGTAGTATTAGTAGTAGTAATGGTGGTAGTAGTAGTAATGGTAGTAGTAGTAACAGTAGTACTAGTGACTTTTCTATAATATTAAAGACTAAATG